>NC_085874.1:32389043-32456543 GCF_034702125.1 Engraulis encrasicolus
TTTCTTTCTCTCTGTCACCAGTGAATATGCTCCTGTGCTCTTCCTATCAGTGTTAAGTTGTGTTGTGTTGTGATGTGTTGTGTCTGCTTGCCTGCCATTGTAGCTGTTGGACCAAAAGCACTTAGCACTTCTTACTAGTGTTCTCTCTTTCTCAAAAGCACTTCTTACTAGTCTTCTCTCTTTCTCAAAAGCACTTCTTACTAGTTTTCTCTCTTTCTCAGGTTGGTATGCATATGTAGCATGGAACACACTGTACTTTGTGCACAAACACACACCTAGTCACACACACAAACATACAGGACACTTTTGCGCTATTTTGACAGCTCTCTCTCTCTGGTTCTGTGTCTGTCTCTGTATCTCCCCCCTTACTCTCTCTCTCTCTCTCTCTCTCTCACACACACACACACACACACACACACACACACACACACACACACACACACACACACACACACACACACACACACACACACACACACACACACACACACACACACACACACTGTGATTTAAGGGGTGGTTTTTCCTGGTTGGTGTTTATGTATTCCTCGACCTCTAATTAACAAGTTGGTCAATGCATTCATCTCACCGCTTCTCTGTCCATCTCTCTCTCTCTCTCTCTCTCTCTCTCTCTCTCTCTCTCTCTCTCTCTCTCTCTCTCTCTCCACTGAAAACACTGCCACTCCCCCATTCTCACACTCGTCTTTCATCTATCCTTCTCTCTCTGTGTTCACTCTTTTCCTTCTGCACTTCACTTGACCACCTCCCTCCCTCCCTCCATCTCTGATGTCACCCCTCTCTTTATCCTCTCTTATTAAATCAGCATGGATGGGTGAGTGTGCAGCGTTCACGTTTGCACTTCACCAATAGGGCTGGACTGGCGGGGAAATAGACCCCGGGCACTTTTGGCTTAAAGGGACACTGTGCAGGAAATGGTCAAAAAAGGTACTGCAACTATGCTGCTCATTGAAACTGGGCTGCCTATTGACAAATTTGATCACACAGTGTCCCTTTAAAGCCCTTCACATTTCTGAAAATAGGGGCCCACGAAGGTGCAGGGCCCACCGGAAAATGCCCGGTATGCCAGATGGCCAGGCCAGCCCTGTTCACCAACACATATACAGTACACAGCACTCTCTCTCTCAAGCCCTCTCACACGCACTTTCACATAAACAACCCCCCCCCCATTTATCCTCACACTCACACATCTCTGTCTATCTTTCTATCTTGTTGTCTTCTTCTGAGCATACCTCTCTATCTTCTCTAGTAATCAAAGACATTGCACCTCTTCTCCTTCAGTCTCAAACACATCACTCCATAACCCATTGGCCTTCCATATCTCACTGCTACGCCCACAGGCGGTGACACTGAAGAAGAGGAAAACGGATTTTATTTTTTATCACAAATTTTAAAAAATAAATATATATATGATAAATCTATTGTATGAAATGCTGTTTTGTAAATAAACCTATTATGTACTATGCATGGGTGTGCTGGGACAGTCATTCTGTAACTGCATCGCTGAAGCCACATGTCACAGGCCTGAAGTGTTCTCATTTACACTATTTTGTTTTCCTTTATGTATTTGCTCCTTCCATATTTTTTCAACTTTATGCCCTCCTGGTGATTATGAGCCCCAATTGCTTTCATGTTCAAAAGCCTTCCTGGGTGATGGATGAATCAGGAATATTAAGTAACCACAGAGAGAGAGAGAGAGAGAGAGAGAGAGAGAGAGAGAGACTGGAAATAAAAGGGCAACGGAATAGTTCAAATAGGAAAGTATGACCCATGACATTCTCTTGTGCGACAGTGGCCCCTCATAACAAAATTAACCCCATTCATGCACTAACCTCATTATAGTGAATAAGTTATGCTCACTACAGGGCATCTTCCCCACCCATTGAAAGTGGTTAATTATATCCTCCTTTGCAAGTTTTGCTTTGGAGGTTTTTTAAAATAATTGTATATGAATATTTCCGAGCTGCATCTACCAGCTGTGGCATTTATATCATTGCCTCAATATTTAAGAGTGAAATGTAGTAGGCCTATGATGACTGACACCACCCAATACACCCCCCCATCAGTAGTCATTCTCTATACCCAAAGTGGTGATTCTGATTGGCTGAAACTTGTGTCTGTCAGTTACTGTAAATGTATTGGCCCCCAGTCGACTTAGCGTGGGAACTGAACTGCAGACATTCCTTTACTGTAATGCAGGGAGAATGTAATGTAGGTTCATAGAAATCGCTCACTCTCTGTTTCACACTCACTCACACAAACACACACACACACACACACACACACACACACACACACACACACACACACACACACACAATATTTTCACATAACAATAACATAACAATATTTTCCTCCTCTTCCAGTGGTAACTTTTTACATTTTTTAACGAAATTCTTTTTGCCTGTGAGTGGGTCTAGCCTCAGACAATGCCTCAATAGACTTTGCAAGTCACCCGGAAGCATGTAGTCTTTCTTGCTAGCATTTAAAGCCGGGAGCGTGTCTATGTTCCCACAGCCCATTGGTCCCACATCACTAAGACTTTTAACATTCATTTTTTAGGCCCATTGGTCCCACAGCTTATACCTGCTGGCCCATTGGTCCCAGAGCTTATACCTGCTGGCCCAATGTTCCCACATTTCTAAGAATGTATTCAAATTTAGGCCCCATGGCGGGGAGAAAGGCATTTCCTTAGTTTACTCAGAAATGTGGGAACATGGAGTTGTGGAACATAGGGCCTATATTTGAATAATTTCTTAAAAATGTGGGAACATGGAGCAGCAAGGATAAGCTGTGGGACCAATGGGCTGTGGGACCAACGGGCTGTGGGACCAATGGGCTGTGGGACCAATGGGCTGTGGGAACATAGAGCTGACCCCCACCAGGCCGGTTGTAATGAGCGGGCGAAGTGAATGGTGACCAGTCTCAAATAAGGAGTGAGTGAAAACACGCGATTAGCGAACCCCTATCCTCCTATGGAGGATGTTAAAAATAGACTGTAGGGATGACAGGATTGATCATTTGGTGTCAAACGATGTTGCTATCCACATGCTAAAGTGGGAAAATAGACAGACTACAGGAAGGAGATTTCATATCAGGAGATATGAAATTTCACTGCCCGTGCCCATAGTAACTCATCATAACTGCCACACATGACTTACATACGAGACTTTGGAAATATTTTAAACACGCTCTGATACAGGTTGTTTTTTACTCAACACTCTTTTGATAAAACTTTAAAAATGCCATAACTGCATTTAGTCAAGTCGCCTTGGTTTAGTAGCCTAGTATACTTTCTAAACTTACCATCAAGCTGAAGTTTGCTTATGTCCCTAGACTCTACAGCAGGTCATTATGTTTTGTCTGCTCAACACACCAATGTGATTGTGCTGTACCTGTCGCGAATAAGGAAAGAATGCGGGGACACGCGAATGCTGGTTGTTGACGTCTGTCTTATATTTTTGTCAAACCTGAATCCTAAAGCCTGTAACATGGTGGGAATCACCATACACTCTAAAAATGCTGGGTCAAAAGCAACCCATTTTGGGTTGTTTTCTGACCCAGACCCTGTTTCAGTATTGGGCCTACCTTGTAGTTGGGTTAAAAAATGTTAACCCTCAGATTGGGTCATTTCTCTAAAGCAACTAAATGGGTCATTCTGACCAAATTGGTGTGTTAAAAGAACCCATGAAATGGGTCAGACCTACCACCACATTATTGGGTCATATTGACTTCTCTGTTGGTTTATACTTTAACCCAATATTCGGTGTTTAAATTACAAGGAGATTTACAAAAAACAATTATGACTTTACATTTGTACGTTAAGGTGAAATATAACAGAATTGTTGACCAATGCATTAAAAAAATGATAACTATATTTGGGGGAAAAAAAACTTTTCATAATGCTCCTTATGAAGTCATAATATGCATATCTCCTGGTGCACATGAACCATTTAAGGGTTAATGATAACAGTCAGTGACACGGCTAGGGACCATTCACCCTGATTATTGAACAGTATCTCAGCAAGGAAATGCTGCCCCTTAGTGGTGGGTAAGGCACTTTACTTGGATGGTAGTCTAGTCCAGTGTTTCCCAACCTTTTTTGTCTTGTGTACCCCCTAAACATTTTCGTTGTGCCATGAGTACCCCCCAAGTCAAGTTCTATATCGCTTTCTCTATCCCAATGTAACTAAGTACAATACATTTGTTACAATTACATTTTTCCAAGTACCCCCTGCAGTGTGCTCGCGTACCCCTCGTGGTACACGTACCCCTGGTTGGGAAACACTGGTCTAGTCAAACCAAAGACCTTTCATTTCTCAAAAAGTGAAAGAGACAGCTTTTACAGTTTAGAGACAACACAACTGTTTTTTTGTCTTTACAAAGTTTTTATTGCTTCCACCCCATTGACATTCTTGTCACCCATTTTTTTCATTATCAAAATGTGTATCTGTTCATTTCAATGCTGAAATTCAATCATATACATATATTTAACAATGTAATTCTGATAGTACAAAGATATGAAAAAATATAACAAAAATAAAAATCATCATGCAGTACATATAGACCAGTTTGTGGAACATGGACTATGCAGAATTATTACAGCATTTTCCAAAATAAATTGATCGCGCCTATGTACACTCAAAGAGTCCAACATATCAACGAGATATTCTGGAATGTGAAAGAGAGGCTCTTCAGCAAACAAATCATGTGATTTTAGAGGTCATGCACTTGATCAAAATATTACTATTCAAATGTACAATACCAAAGCAAAAACAAGAACCTTATTTTTTCCAATCAGCTAATTAAATATTATATACAGTAGAAACAGTAAAGAAACAAAATTCATACTTTCTCACTCAGTGTATGTCATGGTTCAGATAGACGAGGACCATGTTTACAATTTATTGATAGGTTTGGTGTGTGTGTCTGTGTGTGTGTGTGTGTGTGTGTGTGTGTGTGTGTGTGTGTGTGTGTGTGTGTGTGTGTGTGTGTGTGTGTGTGTGTGTGTGTGTGTGTGTGTGTGTGTAGGCTTTGCAGACGATCTGACAAAGTAGGACTGAAAGACAGGGCTTTACTGTATATACAGAGGTTCAGAACAGGAACTTCAGAGCATCTGGCTGGTCAATGAGAGAGAATTAGACAAGTGGGGCTAATCAAATGGAACAGAGATGGAGCAGCCAACACAGCGCTCGCTCAGCATGGTCAGCGGCAGGGGGGCAGGATTTGGCTGGTTAGCTTTGCCAATTAGCAAGGCACTTCCTCGTCGCCATTCTCACAAATTTGTGCATTTCCGACATCCACTTTGCTGAAGTTCGCTCATGATGATCGGTGGGTGCACGAGTTTAGTGTTGGGCACTTTACAGGTCTGTGGTTGGGCACCTTATAATACCTCCATGCATCCAATGCCCCTCTTCCATATAGCTTTCTGGTCAACCATAAGTCAGTCGGTAACGTGGTACGTAATTGGCTGAGTAAACTGGCGGCGGAAACAACTCCATTTTGGAAGCTGAAAAAATCCTGGAGCCGGGACTTATTCACTCTCTCCAGTTCTTATACTACCTCCATGGTCAGCGGTGTGTGTAACTGGCGAGCGAATAGTTAAGCAAGAATAATGAGGACGAATGAGAACATCCGGAGCAGAGCTATAGATTTCGTGGTGATTCTTCAGAGGGGAATGTCCGCAGGGTACCGCATGGGACGTACACATCATAGTTAACAGATATTGGTAACCACTTGGTATGGAAGACGTCAGGATGCTCGTGCACACATGCATCAGGTGTGTCAGACCCCAACGGTTTCGCCACTACTTCGAGCGGTGCATCACAATTAAACACATTACCACGTCCAATATCATTACCCAACAACGACGCGACGCCTGGGAGGGGCAAAGAGTCGTGAACGGACATTCATCTCACCACGAGCAAAGTCGGACCACAACAAAACGCGCTGGAGGGGCATCTCAGACACTACAAAGTAGCAGCGGGTGGTCAATTAACGAGCACATGAGTGCAGACAACCACATTAAACAGACTTCCCAAAAAAGGACAGGATTCGCAAAAAATTAAACAGGAAACCACATTGGTGCACTGCGTTGGGGGCAAGTGAGTGTGAGAACGGGCAGGGGTTGCTCCTACACTGACTATTGTATAATGAAAATCATGCTGAAAATAAGAGCCTGACTGCCTTCGAGTCTTCAGTGGCTTACCCAGCTCGAGACTAGAGAGAGTCCCCTCCTGGGTTATCCACAAAAACGAGCTAGAAAAGTAAAAGGACAACCCAAGCCCCAAAAGCATGTTCACCGCAGCACGAACAAAAAACGCAGGGGGAAAACAGCGCAACCAATAGCGAAAGCTGTAAATACAAAAACACAAAATAGTGAACCTTTCGTGGGCACATGCAACAAACAAAAGTTAGAGGGCAACAAAACACAAATATTGAGGGGGGAGAGAAAAAACAACTCAACCTGGTTGGAACGGCTGAGTGGCAGGTCATTGCAAGTAATCAGTGCTCGTTGCCTGGCAGAGAGAGAACGCTCATGACAGTAAAGAATCCCATTCACTCCTCACCCACTTTAGTGACATTATATGCCATGGGTCCTCTCATTGTGAATCCCAAGTAAAAAGTGACATTTTCATTGCTTTTAGGCAAAGACGCCATGTTTTGGGCAGGGACCATGAAGTCCAGATTTTGAGGGCCTGCTAAATAGATACTGTGGCTTTCTGTCCTTCCAGAAACGGATCTCAGCAGCTTAGCAGTCTCTGGCAACTTCCATCCCTCTCCATGGTACCATCTCATTCTCTTTTCAGTGACTGGCAAAGATTTTGTAGTTATTTCCACTTTGCTCTTGTGAACGATCTTTGCCAATCCCTTCCCATTCCCCAAGAAAAAATGGGTGTAGATTCTTCTTCTCTTTAGGGGAATGTCCTTCATTTTATCATGGTAGCAGGTCGTAAGAAATTTCACCACAGATAAGACAAATTTATATTTCTTCTCTTTGTCCTCTTCTCTCTCATGCTCTTCAGGCCAGAATAGGAGAGTGAGTAAGAAGAGAGCATTTGGCTGACACTTCTGCTTATCCTTGGGGAACTTCTGACTAAGATCTTGGAGCTCTTTCAGAGAAATCAACACTTGTGACTGATTTGAGAGACAACTCAGAGCAATGTGACAGGCTATGTGGTTGACCAAATCCATTTGATCCGTCTGTCCCTTTTGTTTGTAGAGACAAATGAGTTCCTCCAGAACTTTGACCTTATTTTTTTGTTTAGAATCAGTCAAAATGGAGAAAATGCTAGTCATGTTCCCACCACCAAGTTGGTAAATTTTCATGCGTATCAAAGTGGGAGGTGGAATGTTTGAAGTTGAATGAGGACTAGGAAAAGAGTCACCAAAATATTTTCCATACTCAGCTGACTTTGTCAGCAGCCACATTTTAGGATGTTTGACTGGGTCCTCTGTCTCCTCTTCGTCAGCACCTGGGTCTGTCTGAAAGTAGCTCAGGTCCTCTGATATCCACTCCAGAGCTGATCGAATGATGACATGTAAACCCTTGAGTTTGCTATGAAAATGTTCCCATGGTTCCTTTACCTCCTCTGGAATGTAGTCAGTGAGCAGATATTTCATGCCTTCTATTTTGTTTGAAAATGCAGATGAGTGGGAAAAAAGCTGTAAAAGGCGACATCCAACTTCGACTGCTGCAAAAAATCCTGCATTGTTCATAGATTCAGCATCCTTAATAGCTGCTGTCTGACAGTCCTGGAAGCAATCCATAGCTTTGACAGCTGTTCCAACAGCATCTGTGATTCTGACCGCATTGATACTTTTGCTCTCCTTTTTTATTCCTGCCACCTTTGCATAGAACCATTTCCTGTACACTTGGCCTTTGGTATGAAGAATGAATGGGTTGTTAGGTGACTTTTTGGCAGCCAGTTCAGCCCAGTGTTCCGCTTCTTCAAACTTGTCTTGGCTGTAGTTCAGACGTGCTAGGTGCTGTGCAAACAGGGGATCTTTGTCAAAACGCCTGTATGCCTCTTTGAGAAGATCAATAGCCTTCTCCACAGTTTCGGTATCTCTGACATGCTCAATGAGGGGGGAGAAGAAGCTGTCTGCCTCATCTCCTTTGTTGACTTGATCTCGCCTCATGAAAAGGTCTCGCAGAAACTTCACATAATCATATCTATCAAACCTGTGGTCAAATAAGATGTCATCACTGAGAAGTTCCAGAGCCAGCCCACTTTCCTCTTTGTTATTATGCAAAAGCTGCTGAAGGATTTCCTTCGCTACTAAGGGATGAATGACTCTGATGGATTTGATATTTGTTCTTTCATCCTGTAGGTGTACAAAAACCAATCTGGCTTGCTCAGTCAGTGCATTCTCAAAGGCATGGCGACGAAATTCTTCCTTTTCCGTAGCCGGGTGCCATTCAAACATTCCATGATTAGTTAGCAGTGCCTCACAATGGGATTGAGAAAGGAAAGAATTCTGCACATAAGTGTTAAGCAGTGCCACATAGCGGATAATGCAAGTGACAATGTGGTCATGGTCAATACCTTGGAGCAAATTTTTTACAAACTGTTCCACATACTTCTGGTCAAAGCCTTCACTCATCAGTACAAATGTCAAGATGAACTCTGGTTTGTACTGCTTTTCAAGTGTCTTCCTTTTGCCGGCAAACTGCCTCTTCTCCTCATCTGATAGTTTGTGGGTGACCGACACATTATGTAGAGGTGACTCCTTACACATTTTTTCTGGGCCATAGGATCGTCTGCAGCTCAGCACGATAAAGCACAATGTTCTCTGAGTTTTTTCTCTGTTCACAGCAACTTCAAACTCATGTTTCAAGTCACATAAAAAGTCGTCGTCACAGTCTTCCACAAGCAGAACAACTGGTAAACATTTGAGACTGTCATTTTCGTCATACCTTCGAAGCAGATAAGCATGTTCAGAAACCGCGATGGCAGAGTATGATGGCTTCACAACAGCACATCTGAGTTTTTTCCTGTTGTTCCATAAGACCTGGCGAGCAACAGTGCTCCCACCACTGCCTGGGTGATGAAATATATTGAGGCCATGAGTGGTCGTAGCGTCTGTGTTGGTCTTGAGAGAGTCACTAAGGAGATTCAAGATTTCATGGTAAGCATCCCTTTGAATAACCTCCCCAACATGCTTCTTTTCTGCCAGCCAGAAGTTCATCCAGCTCACTTTTCCTCCATGGTAGAAGTGCTGTTCAATGCTTTCTTTCTCAGCTTCAATGACGTCTTCTTTGGTTTCATCACAGTGATCCATAAAAAGAATCTCGAGAGAAAACATTTTCTGTTCTTCTCGAGTGTCAAGAAGACACTCCCCTCTTCCATATGTGGGCAGATGTTTGGCAGTTCTAGATCCAGATTGGATGCGCTGAAGAGTTTCATTAACATGACTCATTTTCATTCCCACAACACTTGAACGGGCTACAGTTTGTCCATCACAGAAACTACCTCCTGCAAAGCTCTGCCATTTTGCGAAGTTATCCTGAGATTCTGTTATAAAGATGATGTCCTCATGGCCCTCCATGTCAGAGAAAAATTCACTGTAGGTATGTAGAAGAGGATCTTCCACTGGAGAGGTGAGGAGGAAGATCAGTGTGAATGTACATTTGGGCAGTATCTGTTTGCAGATTAGTGACACACACTCTTTTAGCTGAGTCTTTTTCGTTTTGAACCATGTCTTGTCATCATTTGCCTCTTTTCCTTTGAAATCACTGCGACCATTGCAAAAGATCCAACTGGTTTGGTCAAACAAACACAAGCGGCTTTCAAATTCCTTCATGGTCAATCCACTTGGGATTCTGTAATCTTGTAAAAAGTGCAAGTTGGCAGTACGGTGCTTCAGGTATTCTTGACAGAACCCAGACACATTTGAATGAGGATCAAAGTCAAATACACTGAAGAGCTTCATATTCAGCAAGAATTCAATGTTTTGGAGATCTTCATGGCCAAATCTGTTTGTGACCAGGATAAACCACTCCCCCTTGTCAATGTGTTTCTTTCCTCTTGTAACAAGCATTGTGAGCTTTCTTCCCAAGTCTTTGGAAGGTTCTGCTTTAGTGGGACTCTGTGTATTTTCAGCATCTTCTCTTAGAGCATCCCGTTCCTGCACCCTTGTGTAAAACTCATTTAGATCATCAACTGGCTTGCTAGATGCACCAGCCCTACGAAAGATGGTACGCTCACCTTTGTCATATATGATCTTGTTAGACTTCTCATTGAAGTTAGGCAGACGAACAGCGTAAGTCATGGATTTCACAATGTTTATTGAGGGCACAATGTCAACTTCCACAACGTACCGCTTTTGATCAGTGTCCATGTCAATGACTTTCACAAACTCAGGTGGGCGGACACACTGCCTTACATGGTTAGAATGTAAAGCAGAGAAACATTTCCCATTCTCGATGTAATCTAGAGCATCAACATACACGTCTTTTTCTAGCACTGGTATTCCAATGATTTCTCCATGGACATAGCCTTTGTCCTCTTTGCTGTCCATGACTCCAAAATGAATTGTGCCATTTGATCGCACATTCATGCATCCAGTTGCAAATTTGAGGACTTCTCTCGCAAACTTTGCCTGTAGTCTGGTACGGTCCAATTCAGCAGCTGTGGCAAATGATTTGAATTCATGACATGGTGAAATCAGATCAGACGCGCCAGTTTCTGGGTAAAGGACATTGGATTTGATATATGTGTGGTTAATCCCTTCTTTTTCAAATGGCCTCGGTCTGCAGTCCTTCTTTGTCATAGGCATGACAACAGATACGGCATCCTCTTCAAGAGGCATCTTTCCAGTCGTTGCCTGCTCTGAATCTTTATGACTGCTGAGGGTCTCTTTTGCAGCTGTGAGTCCTTCTTGGTGGCTCTGGAGTTCCTGCGGTCCCAGACTGCATGATGCCTTAACTTCAGTGTGATGGCGGTCTGAGTGTTTTTCTGCATCATTTTCATTATCTGACATTTTTTTGCATGGGGGTTCCTTTTCTTTTTCAATTTGCGGTTCTTTTTCTAGTTCCTGACATGCCCCTGCCCCACTTGTTATATCTCTGGTAAAAGGTGGCTGCATTTTTTCATCTTGCACATCTACAGTCTTAACCGATTTAGACAGCTGCTCCCTTTTGTTGATGATTACCCGAGCTGGTCCAAGTTTAATATTTAATAACATGAGATCTTCAAGCATTAATTCAAGAAGGGCTGTTCCATTGACTTCCTGTTCATGGATCTTGCGAATGCTCACTTGATCCTCTGTCCATTTTGCAATGGACAGCCTTTTCCAGTCCTCTACAAGACAAAAGAAAATTAGACCATATTGTAATAACAATAAAACCCTAAAAATGTTGTTTACATAATGTGCATAATGTTTGCATGTTGCATGTATGTGTGCATAGTGTATTTTTTATATTTCCTATTGAATTGCAATAGATACTACCCTACAACTACATTCCAATAGGTACTAAAATGACATTAATCACTGATTCAAATATTTAAAAAGCTTAATTGTCTAATTTGTTCATTAGAACATTTTCTTTTGATTGAAGGCAGGGCTGGAACCTAAAATCCGTACCCTGAAGAAATATCACAAGAAGATGCAGATTTCAAAGTAATAGCCTACATAACACTGAAACAGTAGAGGGCTGGAGGGCTGCGGCGTTCAAGTGGTAAAACTGGTGGTGGTTTGAAGGTGCTCTTTGGCCAAGACGTAGAAAATATCAAAAAAAGGCAGGACGCCAAGGCACTCTTCTAAGATAAAACCGCTTTATAAACAAGGCTAGTTCATGTTTGAACTTAAATAATTAAAAATACTGCCACTGCCAACATGTTTCGGCCGCTACAGGGCCTTCATCAGGGCACAAGGTGAATCTAGATCTAGATTCACCTTGTGCCCTGATGAAGGCCCTGTAGCGGCCGAAACATGTTGGCAGTGGCAGTATTTTTAATTATTTAAGTTCAAACATGAACTAGCCTTGTTTATAAAGCGGTTTTATCTAAGAAGAGTGCCTTGGCGTCCTGCCTTTTTTTTTAATAGCCTACATAGTCTACATAAATACACACATGCTGTACATAGGCCTACACACACACACACACACACACACACACACACACACACACACACACACACACACACACACACACACACACACACACACACACACACACACACACACACACACACACACACTGTTCAAAAGTTTGGGGTCACCCTAATATTGTCACAAATTTATTATAAGGAGTACATCGGGAGAACAACCGGATTCCAAAAAAGTTGCTGCTATTTTAGCACAAAGTCAACATATCAACTGTTAAAGCCAGACAATAGTATTGTTTTGAGGGAAATGTGTGATCATTTAAAATTGACCCATGCAACAAATCTCAAAAAAGTTGGGACAGGGACAACAATGATGTGATAGTTGGAAAATTATAACACAAGGAAGACCATTTTAAAATGAACTAGGCCTATATTGAATGCCAATGTGAATGGCACAAACAAAAGACCATTGCAAACTGGCTGCTATTCATAAGCTAAGATGTATAAGGACTAATTACTTCATAATTATAAAAAGATTGAATTATCAAAATTGTAGTCACTGTATATGAGACAGTTATGAAAAATTATTGTAGTTGATGTGATCATTGTCAATACACTATGACACTCCAACAAACACACTCCAACAAGTGCTTCACAAATGCACATGCAGACATTTAACAGTGTTGTGTGTTGTGTGGCAACAAGCTAGATCATGGACTCAGAAAACATGTGAAACTGTCTTCTGATTAAGCTGCGGTGCTATTTTTGAGGCTTTAAAAAAAAAGTTTTGCACAACGTCTACTTAAATGTCTGCATACTTTGACCTAACATTAAGTGGCTGGTACCATTTGAAAGTAAAGACTCTGTGGAATTCACAGGAAGTGACAGAAAGATTTTGTGATGTAATGCCAAGGACTTACAGAGGTTACAACATATTTTTCTGAAATGCAGTCATGAAGACCCCTGAAAATTACATTTCAGTAGTTAAGCTGATACATTTGGCCTTAAAACACATTGAAGACTTATTCACAGATCTACTGAAGCTGTTTGTCAAATGGGGGTCTTGTTGCAGCTATATATGACCTTCCCCAAGACAATTTTGTGTGGATATACACATGCGCTTTGCCAAGTGTCTTTTTGTAAATGTTTTAGTCAGTCAAAATGCACCCCCCAATAATGTCGTACTGTACAAGAACCTTTTATTGAGCTAGACGCGTTATCATGGTCACATATGAAAGTTCACCCCTTGAGGTGTTGTACAGTCATCTGCCATGGTTGGATACGCCTTTACACTATACACTATGTACAGGAAAAGACATTGGACAAAGAGGTATTGATGAGAAAATCTGAAATTCCTATGTCCCTGGATGTAATACAGAAGAGTTACTGTATATGGCTCATTTGAAAACTTCGACTCTGGACTATCATTCAGGCTTGAATTGATTTTCTACCTTTTTCTTTGTGGGAGCTGTAGTCATTCAAAGCAAATGTGCCAATAGGGCTGGGCAATATGACAATAATACAGTCAATCCGGAAAGTATTCACAGCGCTTCACTTTTTTCGCATGTTATTATATTACAGCCTTATTCCAAATGCTACAAATGAATCTCTGTTGTCAAAATCCTACACAAATTATTCCATTATGACCATGTGAAAAACAAGTTGTCTTGACAGTTTTGAAAATGTATAAAAATAAAAAACAAAGAAATCATATTTACAAAAGTATTCACAGCCTTTGCTTAATACTTTGTAGAATCACCTTTGACAGCAGCTGCATTCATTTTTTCATTTCGAAATGAAAAGGGATTAAAAGGGAGGTCATCGGTGTGTGTTTCAACCTTTCAGTACATTGAAATTGTACATTTTGAGTTTGCACCTGGCTAAAATAGATGGGTGTGAGTTTTGAATGAAATCCTATGGAGAGTATCAATATCTGCTTCTATAGTCACAGTGCATGTTGACATCACAGATGACCTCCCTTTTAATCCCTTTTCATTTCGAAATGAAAAAATGAATGTAGTTGCTGCCAAAGGTGGTTCTACAAAGTATTAAGCAAAGGCTGTGAATACTTTTGTAAATATGATTTCTTTGTTTTTTATTTTTATACATTTCCACAACTTCACATGGTCATAATGGAATAATTTGTGGAGGATTTTGACAACAGAGATTCATTTGTAGTATTTGGAATAAGGCTGTAAGATAATAAAATGTGGAAAAAGTGAAGCGCTGTGAATACTTTCCGGATTGACTGTATATGTTTATCGTGATATAAAAGTGTATATCGTGACCTTTCTCCTATATCGTTTATATCGTGATAGTAATTTTATCAGTTGTATAAAATTGAATATCATTTAATTACATTTCATGTTGTCACAATATACACTATAAGTTCATGTAACTGTAAAAATAGCAATAAAAAGATCCATTTTAAAGAAAGGTTGTTTTGCGACATGAAAAAATAAAGAGCGAATAAAGAGAATAACTGAAAACGTATGTAATTGGGCTATATCGTGATATACGGTATATCGTTATCGTGATGTAAAGTAATCCATATCGTGAAAACAGCACAATGCCTGAGGAAAGAAAAATGTTATCGTTTTTTCACAATAAAGTGGTTTGAGTGGAGTTGTACAGCTAATGGTTGAAATACAGTCAAAAAAGGATATATTTTCATTAACCTTAGATTCTAACCGACATTTTGAGACCATGTTTTCCAAGGATTTATTCATTTTTTTGATGACCACTCATTATAAGAAAGTAGGGAGACATCAAAAGCTTGAGGGGGTCAGCTTTGAAAGGTGACATTGTATAATAAATAGGTAGTAATGCACATATTAAATCTTAAAATCTCTAAATAGGGTGAAATGTATTCCTGAGGGTCTAAGCTTTCCAATGATATGTATTCTTCCTGTGTTTATTACACCACCTGGATTATAAACAATTGCGTAATGAAGTTCAAGGATGAAGTTAAAAGTCATCTGGCCCGGTACAGGGCCCTCCACAAGTTAAGAGGTTAACAAATGGAACAAATATTTCATCCTTTATTTCATATTACATCTTTCTTAAAAGGAGACATGCACCCTTCAGATACACATCAATTGAATGATTCAAGGATATGGTAAGCCAAACAAAAAGGAAAACACGATGAAAGACACACCTGTTGAGCTGCTGAAGTCATATCTTGGACCAAAAAACGGTTTGGGAATGTTTAAATGAACACAGTATTTCTCTCAAAACACTAATAGGCTTTAAGGCTTGTAGGCTTTAAAAGTGCACTGTGTATGGTGGCCAGAATAGGTAGTGCAATAATGCTGCTCATTCAACCTGGGCTGCCTAATGCCAAATTTGATCTTTTCATTAATAATTACCAAATAATAAACCAATATTACTACTACAACCAAATTACAGTAAGTTTTGCAGCTAAAAAAGTCAATTTCTGGAAATTCAAAATGGCAGACCATAGAGAAGATCCCCCCCTTTTCATGTATGAAAAACAGCAATTTTCCCAGTCATAATGAAGGCTTGGTGGTGGTAAGTATCTGTGAAAAAGAAAAAATAATGAATTCTGGAAATAAACAACTAAAAATCTTACACAGTGCACCTTTAAACTCATATGTTGTCTTTGCACAATTCTCCATCTTATTACAAAATTGAATGTTTTGAAAATGTCTTATCACATTATTTGCATTAGCACTTGACTTCAAATTCAAGTCAAAATTGATGCATGGATTTTTACCCATCAGAATGAATCTGGTGGAACCTGTTATATAGGCTCAGTGGATAGCGTAAATTTGCTTCTTTCAAATGATATATGGGTAGATGACAGATAGGCTGCAAAAAAACATTTTTTTCACAAAACATTGTTTATGAGGGGGGAAAGTATATGTCTACATAGTGCAGCAATTGATCTTTCAAAAAATCCAAGTGGTTACAATGTTGGTCTATTAATTGATTATTTATTTACGTTGATAAAGCAATTTGCTGAAAATATGTCCTTTGGTGTGACGTTAAGAAATGGGTAGATGACGTGACGTGTAAATTTTGCTGTCGCAGGCTCTTAAAATTAAGTAAATTCATGCTTTCAAAATTGTCAATGCTTTAAATGATTAAACTAATGTCGTTGTTGTGAAAAAGTAATGTGTAATAAATCCAGAGCTTAAATAAGTATACTTAATTTTGAGTCAAATGTCACATTTGTCCTATGGTGTGACTGGGGCAAGCCTGGTTCTCCATATTAAAACATTTTTAAATAAATAATCAAAGCTCAGTCATTTGTCTAAACAACCCTGGCATGTTTTTCAAGGTGTCTATTTTAGCAAGTGGCAATGCTTAATTTTTTTCCTGTTTTTCTGAGACCGTATGGACTTATGAAACTTTGTCGCAGAAAACAATGTCCTGTGGTGTGACATCATATTTTTGGTTAATTCTGTGGATAATTATCTATTGTTGAAGCTCCAGCGGTACATAAATTGTGACTTTAGACCCTTAAGAAGCCAATGGCAAGGGTGGATTTTAGATTTTTTACTCAGAGTTCTTCAGTCAATCAATTATGTTTTGCTACCACAAGATGTATTAGTTTTGTAGTCCTTTGGTGTGACAGCCATAAAATACATTTTGACAATAGTGTATATTTTTCATATTTTTTTCTTATGTAGATGTATGAAAATGCATCTTACTAAAGGTGAAATTCTATTTCAGTTGGCAACGACATGGCTTTAAATTAACTCAAAAGCTCAAAAGTCCTATGGTGTGATGGTAAAAGTCCTATGGTGTGACACTTTGGAGTATCACACCAAAGGACAAACAGGTCACACCAATGGACTAGATATTTCAGAAAGAGCTTTTCAATCAACCAGTAGTACATATTTTCTGTTGTTGTTGTTGTTTGACTAGATAAATATTGTGTAATCAAATTACTTATTCCTTTATTGGCCTTTGGAATTCATACTTTGATGCATTGTTGATGAATATTTGCTGTTGATTTTAGATACTGTCAAATGATATAAAATGTCATTAATGGTGCTTTGAAACCATAAAATATAACGGTAACAGTGAAGGAAAGATCAGTGACAGAGTATATAGAGGAGTATAGATGAATAAAATATGCTGTGGAGAGCTCAATATACAGCATAAATGTGCTGTCCAGCTTGAGATACCAAACAGGCACTGGCCACTACACACTACAGGTTCAATGGTGTGACAGTCATAACATACCTACAAAAGTGTGATGGTCATGCCAAGGTCACACTTCAGTATGAGTCTTATGAGCTCTGCAGGTTGCATTCAATGACCGCATGGCTGTCATTAAGAGTTACGATAGGCTGATAATCGATGATTCAAAGACTTATAAGTGTAAAGTGTAGGTCCATATTGACTACAACATTATATTATGATCAAAAGACAAAATAATCATGTTGATATATTTGTTTCTGGCTCAGTTTTGCATTTCTGTCCTTTAGCGTGACATGAATGTCCTACGGTGTGACATGTTTTAAACGCTCAAATATTTGTTTGAGCTAAACAATATGTTTGATAAACACTGAATATTGCATTAGGGAAGAACAAATTATCGTCCCTGAAAAGTTAGTATAAATTCGGACAATTTTGAACATTTAAAAGAAAGATATCCCTGTTTTTCCTCGAAGGTTTCTAATAATCTCACATCTAATGGGGAAAAAGTACTTCAATGGTAATTTCTCATTAAATTAAGACTTTAAAAATTGCAATAAATATGAAGAGTGTAACAATGTTCATAAAACTCCATCAAGCCATTTCTACATTACTTAATATATTTATTTCTTAACGTCACACCAAAGGACATATTTTCAGCAAATTGCTTTATCAACGTAAATAAATAATCAATGAATAGACCAACATTGTGACCACTTGGATTTTTTGAAAGATTAATTGCTGCACTACGTAGACATATACTTTTTCCCCTCATAAACAATGTTTTGTGAAAAAAATGTTTTTTGCTGCCTTTCCGTCATCTACCCAAATATATATATTAAGTAATTTGATGAGAAATTAACATTCAAGTATTTTGTTTTCCATTAGAGGTGAGCTTATTAGAAACCTTCGAGGAAATACAGGGATATCTTTATTTTTAAAAATAAAATTGTCCGAATTTCTACTAACATTTCAGGGATGATAATTAGTTCCTCCCTAATGCAATATTCAGTGTTTATCAAACATATTGTTAAGCTCAAACAAATATGTGAGTGTTTAAAAAATGTCATACCTTAGGACATTCATGTCACGCTAAAGGACAGAAATGCAAAACTGAGCCAGAAACTAATGTATCAACATGATTCTCTGCTCCCATGTTTTAAAACTTTTAGCCATGTTTCAATAAAGGCTTTTTAATATTTTTCCACAAGAAGAGTGCCTTGGACTCCCTTTTTTGACAAGGTATCTACATGATTATTTTGTCTTTTGATCGTAATGTTGTAGTCAATATAGACCTACATTTTACACTTACAAGTCTTAAAGTCATATAATATAATTTATCAGCCTATCGTAACACTTAATGACAGCCATGCAGCCATGCAGCCACATTAAATGTAACCTGCAGAGCTCATAAGACTCATACTGAAGTGTGACCTTGGCATGACCATCACACCTCACCCTCTTTGTAGGTATGCTATGACTGTCACACCATTGAACCTGTAGTGTGTAGTGGCCAGTGCCTGTTTGGTATCTCAAGCTGGACAGCACATTTATGCTATATATTGAGCTCTCCACAGCATACTTTATTCGTCTATACTTCTCTATACTCTCTCACTCATCTTTCTTTCACTGTCATATTTTATGGTTTCAAAGCAACATTAATGACATTTTATATACTTTGACAGTATCTACAATCAACAATAAATATTCATCAACAATGCATCAAAGTATACATTCCAATGGGCAATAAAGGAATAAGTAATTTGAGTACACAATATTTATCTAGTCAAACAACAAAGCAACAAAAAATGTACTACCAGTTGTTTTAAAAGCTATTTCTCAGATATCTAGTCCTTTGGTGTGACCTGTTTGTCCTTTGGTGTGATACTCCAAAGTGTCATACCATAGGACTTTTACCATCACACCATAGGACTTTTGAGCTTTTGAGTTAATTTAAAGCCGTATCGTTGCCAACTGAAATACAATTTCACCTTTAGTAAGATGAATTTGCATACATCTACATAAGAAGAATATATATTAAAAAAATATACACTATGTCAAAATGTATTTTATGGCAGTCAAACTATAAAATACCCCGAAAAAACAACATTTTGCAGTGTCTTTTTGCCACAAAAAAGAGTTACTGCGTTCTTGGCTGGTATTACTGCCACGAAATGGAGTTAGGTTAGTTAGGTTAGGTTTCTTTATTAGTCTCCACGAAGGAGAAATTTGCTTTGGAGACAGGGAGGTTGCAGCATCATAAGGAACACATAGAACACATAGGACACATGACACCAACACAGAAAAACAAACAACAGTAAAACAATAGAAGAAAAACAGTGTAGGCCTACATGCTCAGAAGCACTGGATGTCCTAACCCACTGCCCCTGACCCATCCAGTCCATACACGCCCCACCCCCCCCCCGCCCCCCTCACACACACACACACACACTCAGTACACCCCCCCCCCCCCAATACACACACTCATACACACACACAGCTCCTCCCCCCCCACACACACATACACCGTTCTACAACCAACCCCACCTTCACCCTGCAATAAATAACTAGGTTACATCCATTCCATAGTTTACAAAAATAAATAAATAAATAAATACAAATAGTAAACACAGGGATGCCTTCATGTTTACATACCCCCCTCCCAGCTTTTACCCTAGTTTCCATCCCCACCAACACTAGCTACAGAGGTCCATTTTGTCCCACTCAATCTCTCTTATTCCCTGTTTATTCAGTAGCTTGATTGAATGGGGTATAAAGGAATTTTTAAAACGATTATATTTGCACCAAGGGAGTCTGAGCCTCCTCCCAGAGTTCAGAAAGAAGTATTCTCCATTTAGTGCATGATCACCATCCGCTACAATGGCATTCGCCTGACTGATAGTGGCCTGCTCAAAGAGCTCCTGCGGGTTAAGGGGGGGCATTACCCCCATAATCTTACCTGCATTTTTCTTGACTCACAAGTCTTGAGATTTGTGCCCTGTGTTTAACTGTGAGATTGCCAAACCAGCTGGTAATCCCATAACGGAGAACAGACTCTATTGTGGCTCTATAGAAGATTAACATTATGTTTTTACACACTCCAAAGACTCTGAGTCTGCGCAAAAAATGGAGACGCTGGTGTATCCTGGCACAGACATTGGTGACCTGGGTGCGCCAGCTAAGGTCGCTATCTATATGTACACCCAGGTACTTAAAAGTTTTAACCTGTTCAATGGCCTGGCCATGCACAGCCACTGCACCCTGGCCACAGAGGGATTTGGGGTCTACCACCATCTCTACTGTTTTTTTAGTATTGATGTGTAGTAAGTGTGAATCACACCAATCAACAAATGTATCTATAGCTGTTTGGTGGCTGTTTACCTTATCATTATCATGTTTAGAGAGCAGGCTAAGAATAACAGTATCGTCCGAGAATTTAATAATATACTGATTTGGCCCTGAACTGACACAATCATTCGTATACAAAGTGAACAAAAATGGTGAGCTGACGCAACCTTGGGGCGCGCCAATACTGCAACACGTTGTATCCGACAAAGTAGTATTGAACTTGACCCGTTGTGGCCTATTTGATAAAAAAGAATAATACCACTTAATTAAAAACGGATTTACATTCAGCTGAATTAATTTTTCAAGGAGAATGTGTGGCTGGATTAAATTAAAAGCAGAGCTGAAATAAATAAAAAGAAGTCTGACGTAACCTGCATAGTCCGGCGGATTAGACACACAAAAGGGCCTAATCGTGCACTTTTGAGTAAAAGCATGAAAATTGGTACACATATCCTGCTGGATATGCTGAATAATATTAGCGTTGGAGGCGTCGCGAAAAATGAAGAATTTTCAAGATGGCCGCCAAATCCAATATGGCCAGCCCAAATTAATGAAACTACCTGACACGTTGTTGTAAAAGCATGAAAATTGGTACATATATCTTCCTTGATATGCTGATTAATATTAGCATCGGAGCAGTCGCAAAAAATTATGAATTTTCAAGATGGCCGCCAAATCCAAAATGGCCAACCCATATTAATGAAACTACCTGACACTTTGTATTAAAGGCCTGAAAATTGGTACACATGTCCTTCTTAATATGCTGATCAATATTATCATTGGAGGCGCCATGAAAAATGCTGTATTTTCAAGATGGCCGCCACATCCAATATGGCCAATCCCTATTAATGAAGCTACCTTTGTTCTAAAAACATGAAAATGGGTGCCCAGTTACTTCTTTACATTTTGATTAATAAAAGAAATGGAGGCATTGCAAGAAAGTTTAATTTTCAAAATGGCCGCCAAATCAAATCTGGCCAACCCATATTAATGAAACCATTGATGAATTTAACACCCACTTTGTAGTAAAAGCATGAAAAATGGTACACATTTCTTTTCATATGCTGATTAATATTTGAAATAGAGGCATAGCAAATAAAACTCGAATTTTCAAGATGGCCGGCAAATCAAATGTAGCCAACCCATATTAATTAATCCTCCAGGCACATTGTGGGATATACAGTACCTCTAGCAGTTAGTGACGACTGCATAGGCCTTGTGTTTAATATGCCTCTCATGACCACAAATTCAAAAGGGTCAAGATTTCAAGGTTGCTAGAAAGTTCAATTGATTTGTCAATTCATGGACATGGTTAAAACATGGTTAAGAAAAGAAACCAATAATTAATTACTACTTCTAGCTGTACTTCAAGGTTTTCAAACGAACTGCAATCTTGTCCCATGTATTTTGTATGGGTATGTCTTGGCTGGTTAACACCAGTTGATCTCACAAGTGAGATACTCTGAAGGTTACATATGCAATTTCTCATAGGAAAGGTGTGGTTTAAAATTGCCCATGGCCGTTAATTGGGTGTTACGAATGTTTCATTTGGCATATGCATAGCCCAAAGCCAATCGTGTCAGTTGTATCTTTTCAAACAAACTGCAGTCGTCGCCTTTCCACCCTTCCCTGCTCTCTGAATGGAGCCCAAGATCTAGTACTTTGCTGAGGGATAGAATCCATGCTGTCTTTCAGATCAGAACGATTGTGCAAAGCAGCATGGGATTCCCCAGGTCGTGGTATATCCTGTGGCCAACATCAATCAAACTGCCAACCATGCCCAATTAAAAGATACACACAAACTTTGAATAAATGGTGAATGCCACAGTTGGTGCAAAGTCAACTTAGGGTATGTAAATTTGAGTAACCTTGAGTGAAAGTTTACTTGTTTCTACTACAAGTACAGAGAAATTTATACTGAGATAAATATAGGATATTTTATGCCCATTTATACATCTATGGGTTGGCCATATTTGATGTGGGGCCATCTTGAAAATTCTTTTTATTTTTTGATGATGTTAATACAATAAAAAGATACATGTGTTTTCATGCTTTCGCTGCAAATTGTGCCCTGGTTTCACTAATGTACTGTAACACAATATGTAACTCTACACATACACACACATATATATATATATATATAACATTAGTAGGGTAGGGTTTGATGTTTCGAAATTAGGCTATGTTAGGATCACTTCCAGAGTAATCTTTTTAGGACTATTACTTGTGTGTGTGTGTCTGTGCTTTCACGCACTTCTCACATGAACCCTTCTACATTATTATACATATCAATAAGTATATGTGTGCTGATTGCATGCTCCTGCTACAAAGTGCATGGTGGTTTCACTAATATGGGTCAAACATGTTTGATTTGTCTTGAAAATTCAGATATTTTTTTCATACCTCCATTCCTAATATTAATATTAATCTGCACATAAAGATGTAACTGTGTAGGCTACCAATTATCATGCTTTTACCACAAAGTGCCCGGTAGTTAATATGGGTTGGCCATATTGGATTTGGCGGCCATTTAGAAAATTCTGTGTTTTTCACATCTAATATTAATCAGCTGAAAAAGAAGGAAATGTGTAACCATTTTCATGCTTTTACTACGTGCATAATGGATTCACTCATCTGCTATACAATTCCTGTTATATGGGTCGGCCATATTTCATTTGGTGGCCATTTTGAACATTTCAATTTTGGTTTTATGCAACAATTCCATTTCTAACATTAATAGGTACATCATAGAGTATGTATTTACCAAATTTGAGGCATTTATGACGCAGTGCATGATGGTTTCTCACTAATATGGGTTGGCCATATTGGATGTGGCGGCCATCTTGAAAATACAGCATTTTTCGCAGCACCTCCAACGATAACATTGATCAGCATATTAAGAAGGACATGTGCACCAATTTTCAGGTCTTTACTACAAAGTGTCAGGTAGTTTCGTTAATATGGGTTGGCCATATTGGATTTGGCGGCCATGTTGAAATTTCATAATTTTTCGCTACGCCTCTAATGCTAATATTAATCAGCATATCAATAAGGATATATGTACCAATTTTCATGCTTTTACAACAAAGTGTCAGGTAGTTTCATTAATTTGGGTTGGCCATATTGGATTTGGCGGCCATCTTGAAAATTCTTAATTTTTCGCGACGCCTCCAACTCTTATATTAATAAGCATAGGAAGAGGTATATGTGTACCAATTTTCATGCTTTTACTCAAAAGTGCATGATCAATTCACCAATCCGCTGGACTAGCAGGATTCTCTAGGTGTTTAAGCACTAGATGCATTATGGTTGCAATGGCATCTCCTGTGCTGCGGTTCTCAGTGTAAGCCAACTGGTACTTGTCAAGAGCAGGTTGAACACTCGTGCGCAGTTTCCCAACCATTATCTTCTCGAAACATTTAAAAACATTAGAGGTTATGGCCACGGGCCGATAGTCATTATCCTCTTGAGGGCTAGGTTTTTTTGGGATCGGTAAAATGATTGAAGTCTTCCATAACTTTGGAATGCTGTGGGAGTCGATGGATAGTTGAAACAATTTAAGCCAAATTGGAGATAATTCATCCGCAAACGACTTCAGGGTAAAGGCTGACAGACCATCCGGACCTGTTGCCTTCTTGGAGTTTATACCTCTAAAAGTTTTGACCACAGTATCCAACTTGATTTCTACCCTATGCGCATCCATATCACATATTACATTTTCCAAAACCCCCGCACATTCAGCATTATTATCCGCATTAAAACGCATGTAAAAATTATTCAGCTCGTTCGCACGAACACTTTCATTGGGAGCAGACAAGGGCTTTCTTCTAGCAGTCATATTCGTCATGTGCCTAATCGAGTCCCAAAGCTTCTTTCCATTGCATTCCGCCAGGTCTTGTTCCGCGCGCTCCCTGTGTTGCCGACGCGCGGATCTTATGTGAAAGTTCAAGTCCTTTTGGGCCGCCCTCATTGCCACCTTGTCCCCCACCCTAAAAGCCGCTCTCTTCCTTTTAAGACACAGGGGTGAACTGGCAATCTGGCAAACCGGGCAAAATCCCGGTGGGCCGACGCCCCTAGAGGGCCAATGATGTCGGTTTTTAAAAATAATTATTAATGTTTTTAAAAAAAAAAAAATTGACCGGCGGCCCACAATTTCGTGCTGACGGCCCTCGGCCCTCCTCCAATGACATCAGCCCACACATAAAGGGGCTAGAGGGAGGGGGTGGCCCAATGGTGCATCTGAGTCGGACTTAACTATTCATTGCGGCCCCACCCCTACCATGCATTACGCGCGCAAATTTGAGACACAAGCGATAGAGAGACTAAAACTAAAAGGTGGTGTGGAAAAGCTTGCGGAAAAGGAATAAAAAAAAGCAACTTGCAGCAGAGGCAAGATAATGTGTTCACGCATGTAGTGTTGTAGCAGCAGGAGAGGGACAACAACTTCTGCATGTTGGAAGTGAAGGAGCACGCTAGGAGACAGGTGAAGCGGCAGTAGTAGCCTCTACGAGCCCTGACAGGTATGAGTCAAGTCTTTCAAACTTTAGGATACTCCATGCCTCTCCCCAACTCTCACTTCAGCATTAAACATTAATATTAAATAGGCCATTAATTCCCACCACTATAAGTGTGCTTAAGTGCTTTGGTCCGGTCGCACGACTCACGGAAATTTGAGAAGACAAACATTCCATACACCAAACCACTGACGTGAATAATATTAACAATATAGTAGCCACGGCAGTGTGCCAAATGTATAGCATTAAATGGAACACCAGTGGTGTTGTTCTAAAGCATTCCGTGTACCAAATGCGTTTCGAAGACTGTCAAACTCGTGCCTACTCTCACTAAATATTCAGCGATCGTTTGCGTAATCACATTTACCACGCAGTGAAAATGTCCATATGTCGTGTAACGGTTGTCGCGTCTCGCGTGTGGAAAAGGTTTGCCAAACGGATTTTTTTTAAATTCTTGGAGCACAATCAAACCATATTCTGTAGGTAAAGACCTAGCATCTCTCTCTCTATCTCTCTCAGCTGTTATTTTATCCAGGACAATTAGAAATGATAAATGATTGAAGAATTTCTTTTGAATAAGCTTTTGATACAGTTTTATCTGTAGACTATTTTATGTAGCCTACCACTTTCAGCACTGCTCATTTTGAAACTTTAGTATGTTAATGCTTTCTTAACATATTTGACACACTAAAGCATTGTGGTGATAGGCAGTTCATGATTTTCTTTCATCATTCAAGCTATTAAAGTAGCTTCCTTATGCAATGAGAGATGCATTTTGATAACAGGAAATTAACCCCTCTTCTAATGCACCTGTTAGAAGAAACCCTCAATTTAACATTAATCTAGGTCAATTTATGAGTAGGCTATACACTCAGGATTGTACAGGTAGCTGTTAATACCTGCTGGGCATTGCTGCCTGTCGCACCTCCTCTGGTGCCCATGGGTCAGCAAGAGAAAATAAGACTTGTGACACAAACATCTTTATTGTATAAATTACTAGACAAACAATACACTGAATACTATATTAATTTGAATATTTTGCAAGTGCTGTATACATTGTGATAAATAATCTATCTCCCTCTTCTCATCTAGTCAAACCAGGCCAGGATGAGGTTGAGTTAGAGAGAGAAGTAGAGTAGGCCTAGATTACTTTTGCTGTGAGTGTGGTCATCTATTGCATTTCTAAACCACTGCCCAAACTAAGATTCATTTTAAATAAATAGTTGATATAGTCAGCACACATTTCCTGGTGTTTTCTGGTAGCTGAAAGAGAGATTCATGCATGAATATTGCGCCTTTTCGCATAGGCCGCTTGGTCAATAAGTAATCGCATGTGCTCCGCTGATTATGAGGGGCCGGTCTGGGCCAAAAATGCCCGGGCCATTTTGTTCTCCCAGTCCAGGCCTGTAAGACAGTCATTGATATCTTTGTTTAAATACGGCTTGTTGTTGGGATAGTTACTGCAGGAGTTACTGCGTTCTTGGCTAGCATTACTGTCTACTCCCGAACCATTCCCATTGGAAAGTGCAGCAGTAACTCAACAACACCGCAGTAACTTTTTTTTGGTTATTTTTGCACTTTTGAAATGATTTTTCTCTAAAACGGGACGGTGTTGGACCATCAGACAAATTAGGTAGTTTAAAGCCCATTTCCGAATTTTTTTTTTTTCGACCATTTTGAGTTACTGCGTTCTTGTTTTGCACGGCAGTATTCTGTAGACACAATAGCTTTCAATAATTTAATTAAAATTAATTCCAGTTACCTTTTCCAGCATCACATTTGTGTATTTGCTTAAAGCATTTGTTTCATAGGGAAATGACACAGTAAAGTGATTTAAAACCGGAAATGAAATTTGAACAGAATAAGCTGAATTGCCAGAAAAATATATGGTATGGTGTGGTGACCCTTAAACCTTTGACCGGTAGTGTACATATGTACATATACACTAGTGTTTCTCAAACTTTTCCTGCCATTCCCCCCTTCAGAAGAAGAGTGTCTGTCTGCGCCCCCCTCGAGCAAAATGGTTACGAAAATACAAATAAATAGGCCTTCGTAAAGTTTATTATACACGTATATGGCCTATGATGTTCTCCAAATATTAGTGAATAAATTACTGAATATATTGTGATTGTAAAGTGAATGTGTTGACTTAAAGGGACACTGTGCAGGAAATGGCCAAAAAAGGTACTGCAACTATGCTGCTTATTGAAATTGGGCTGCCTTTTGCCAAATTTGATCTTTACATGAAAGTTTACTAAGTATTAAACAAATATTTTCTAGTATGGTCCAAGTAAAGTCATTTTTGCAGCTAAAAATGGCTATTTTTGGAAATTCAAAATGACGGACCATGGAGAAGATCCCCCTTTTCATGTATGAAAAGTGCAATTTTTGCAGTCATAATGAATACTTAGAATTTGATGCTGGTGGTAAGTATTCATGAAAAAGGTAACATTAGTGAATGGGCAGCATGAATTCTGGAAATAAACAACTAAAAATCTCACACAGTGTCCCTTTAATGGCAAAGCAGAAAAGTATTAAAAAAGAAAAACCTTCTGACTTCACGCGCCCCCCATCCAATACCTCCGCGCCCCCCTAAGGGGGCTTCCGCCCCACTTTGAGAAACAATGATATACACTATTCACATACATACATACATACATACATACATACATACATACATACATACATACATACATACATACATATATATGCTATATACATACATACATATGCTACATATATACATACATACATACATACATACATACATACATACATACATACATACATACATACATACATACATACATACATACATACATACATACATGATAACATACATACATACATACATAGGTACGTACATACATACATGCATACAACGATACATGCATACATACATACATACATACATACATACATACATACATACATACATACATACATACATACATACATACATACAGGATAGGCCTACATACATACATACAGTACATATACTGTATAACAACCAAACTAATGTGCTAAAATGAAATACTTGCCCATTCTTCAGAAAAGTCCTTGCAGTGGAAGCTTGTAGGACATCAATCTTGATTCATTAATGTCTAAAACATCAGACCTTAGGTTGTTCATTTGTTTTCATGTCCTGTTATGATCATATATTTGTGGGTCAATCCTACCATATAAATTCCTTAAACTCATATCAATTTCATTTCCTTTCATTCCATTTAATGTTTATTTGAGAGGGATAATGCACAACATACAATTGAGCCACATTATAGCTATAAGGGTAATTTTCATCTGTAGACAATGGGCAGGAGTTGATGTTAAGATTAAAAACAAAAATAGAAATAATAATAATAATAATCATAAACACATAACATATTATGGGGTGGGAGCAATGTGCAGAATACACTGTAGGCCTATATAACAGTGACAAGTACATAGTACAAAGAACTACTACAAGTAGAAAACATATTATATATAACTAAAGGAAAGTTATATAATTAAGGGAAAGAGAAAAACATGATACAGTAGGCCTATATGAAAAAAATAAACACAGATAAAAGATCAATGACTACAAATGTTCACTTTCGCCCCCCGGAAAAATCACTGTCAGAGGAGGGACTTTGAAAAACGGCTATGATTATGTGATATGTATGCCCGGATTGAATTGATGTGAAAAAACCCTTGTGATTGGTTTTGTTTTAGTGTCTGACACTTACCTCTTGCTGCATATTCTGAAAGAAAGACAAATCAACCTGTGGAAAAATAAAACAAGAATTACAAAAGCCACAATTTACCTTTCCGGAACCACACCCTAAAAGCATCAGGTGTTCCCACAGGCGTTTAAATTATTTTATTGTCTATCTAATAATTCAAGAAACCTCTGTGGAAAAATAAAACAAGAATTGTGAAAGCCACAATTGGCCTTTCCGGAACCACACCCTAAAACCATCAGGTGTTCCCACAGGCTTTTAAATTATTTTTATTATCTAACAATTCAAGAAATCTCTTTCTGTTCCTCCGTAGGTCCCTGGAACTCACAACTGCCTGCACCAAATGATCTCAAATTTGGAAGGTGACTTTGCAGTGGTAGGCTATACTGTGGGTTGCAGTGCAAAGCTTCACTCCGTTTTGACATAAAATACAGAAGATAAGCTATTTTTCCAACTTTCTGCCGTTTGTCGCCATGAAATCAACAGTAGAATCAACATTCCATATTTAATTGTTGAAGTCTGCCGGTGGCGGCTGACAGCACAACCAGCCAACATTCCATTTTCAGCACTGAAGCGCAACCGACACAAACCAGCTGTGCACACCTACTACACTTCTCATAGGCTGTCGCATCTGACACAAAGGGGCTTAGCTTTTTTCTAATATCTAATCAAATAATTCAAGAAACATCTGTCTGTCCTGTCTGTTCCATGCACAACTCCTGCACCCAGGGCCAGATTAAGATGGCCTGGGGGCCCTAGGCTATTAGGCTATGCTGTGCCCACCCCCAAGAAGACAAATTTCCGGACCAATTGATGTAGACTGTGTCATAATTGTGAGCTAGGAATTATAGGTGTCTACCAACTCTACTCAACATGACAGATGAATTTTTCAATATCGCATCTTGTCACAATTCTGCAATGTTTCATTTCTGGCTAGTCAGGGGCCCCATGGCAGGTGGGGGCCCCCTAGGCAGCAGCTTTATCTAGCCGGTGCGTTAATCCGGCCCTGCCTGTAATTCGATGGAATGATGCTCAAATTGGAGGGTAGCAGTGGCACGGCCGTTTGCAGTGCAAAGTTTCTATCTCTAAGTTAAGCAACTTTCATGTCTTTTAATTAGCACATTAGGAAGGCACAGGGAAGGCTCCAACATATCCCAGTTCTTTTTTTTGTACTAAGCCCACAGTAGAAGTAGTAGTACAAACACAAAATGAGCAAATAGGTCAAACGGGCTCTGCACTAGTTTCATTAGTTAAGAGAAAAATTCCATCCAAACCTGCTTGCAGCCTGTGAGAAAAAGTAATTGCCCCCCTTTTTAAATGAGGAGGTACCTGTGATTATTCATATTTGTTTTGAAAAATCGAATTATATTTCACAGCTGCCTGTCTGACTGCTACCTGACCTTGTAAATCAAGAGATAGTTTGAATAGAACCTGTTTGACAATGTGTAACAGGTCATAGCGAAAGCATGACATTACACTATCATCCATAAACATTCAGGAGCAGATTATAGCAAAAATAATTGACATGTCTGAGAGTGTAAAAGGTTACAAAGCCATTTCTAAATCATTGGGACATCTGCAAACCATGATGAGAGCCATTATCCACAAATGGATAAATCATGATGTAGTGCCACTACAGTAGTGGTGAACATTTCTAAGAATGGCTGTCACACAAAAAATCTCCCAAGAAGACAGTGACGGTAGATCCAAGAGTTCAGAACGGAACACAGAACAACATCTGTCCAACTGGAGGTGTTATTTTTCTCGAAGTGTTCATAACTCCACGATAAGAAAGAGACAAACATTGCATGTCAGAGTTCCAAGGCCAAAGCCAACTCTGACAAGGAGAGCATCAAACTTCGTTTCAAATGTGCAAAAAACATATTGACAATGCATAAAAGGTTTCTGAGAAAATATTCTGTTGACAGATGAAACAAAAGTTTAAGTTTTTGAACGGAGAAATAAGGACAGGGTGTGATAAAAAGAATGTCATGTCAAAACTACATGGTGGTGGGAATTTCATGGTTTGGGGCTGTTTTGTTGCCTCGTGACGACCATGATTGAGTTAAGCATGAATTTGGCTCTCTACAAACAATTCCTGAAGGCTGTAAGTTGTCCAGCCCTCCATTTGTAACCATTCATCTCTGTTAATGCTAGCTGATTTTAAAACAATTATGCAAAGGAATGTTGGCAAAAATTCCTCCACAGCGATGTGAAAGACTGTTTGCAGTTCTTATTAACACTTGACTAAAATTGTTTGGTGCTGGGGCTTGAACTTTTGACCTTGAGTGACTGGACCACTTTTTAGTGTAAACACCCTCGTGCCACACTTACTTACAATACTTGTTTTTCAGATGTATCACTGTACTGTAGGCCTATATATATAAATAATAAATGTATGTAAAAAGGCCATTATAAACTAATAAGGCTCTTTGTCCTTTTTACCGTGAGTTTTGTAACACAGAGGCAGATGTGTCTCATATTCCACAAGGCTACATATTTTTCATTCATCATTCTGGCAATTTTGAAAAAAATCAAATAATAAAAATTGTGTTATTCTTTTTTGTTTAAAATATATTTTTATGGGCTTTTGTGCCTTTATTGATGATAGGAAAGTAGAGATTGACAGGAAATGAGTGGGAGAGAGAGAGATGGGGGAAGGTTGGGATGTGACCCAGGCTGGACTCGAACCTGGGTCCTCGTGGGCATGCAAGCCCAAGTGGGGTGCTTAGCGCGCTGTGTCACAGCCCCCCCCATAAAAATGGTCTTATAAACGAATTACGCTCCTTGACCTTTTAACATTGATACTCCTCACCAGTTTTCTAACACAGATACAGGAGTCCATCATGTACCAGATGTATTTAAATTTTGATTTTGAATTAGTGTCCAATATCGAACTTTAGCCGCAGTCAAACTTTATCGCAGCCACTTGGTTGTTATTGGGGGAGAAGACTGCCACAGAGAGAGCTGGAGTAGAGTGGTGGAAGACTCAACCGAGACCCTGTGGGAGGTATTCTTTGAGAGACTGAGCTGTGGTGTACCTGTATGTCTAAATGTGTCGTCCTTTACGCCTACCTCTCCTTTACCAGAAACGAGCGTGTGGGGGCAACGCTGGGTGTGCAGGCCCGTAGCCAGCATTGTGGTGGGGGGGATCTTTTCCCGCGAAAGTGAACTTTATTTGGCTCCCTGCTCCAATGTTTCCCGAGTCACGAGCACACTAAAAATATTTTAATTTAGACATACTTTATTCATTATAAGTTTGTCACAAGTCTGTTGTTGCTGTCCTGAATTGTTTGTCTGTTGCTCCCCACTCTTAACATAAATGGACATGAATTGCTTCAAATGAGCTATCTCCCCACATAGTGTCGGCCCAGTGTTGGCTCAGTTACTGTCTATGAAATGGCCTTCCAGTCAAAGTGGGATGCAACGTAGTTGGGGGGTTCGAGTGGGGGTGGGGGATGGGAGGGGGGGGTTCGAACGAACCCATCCAACCCCCCTGGCTACGGGCCTGGTGTGTAGGGGAAACGCTGCTCAGCAAATGGAACGGTACTACTGAGGCTGAATAAGGTGCTGGGAAGTTCGAGGGGTGGAATTGTTCACCCCTCCTGAATATAAGTGACACTCTCTGTCTTCTATCAGCAATTATGTTGCTTACAAGCCATACTGTAGGCCTACTAGTTGTGTGTTTCTCACTGAGTGTCCTCCTCTGCATTCCTCCCCCTCAGGCATCTGCTCTTACTGGCTGGACTAAATATTAGGACATTAGACTTGTGGACAATTTTATCTACGTTTTTGTAACAATTAATGAATTGTACTTTTTATAATTTAATCCTTTCTTGTCTCTGGTTTTCGATTGGTTTAGTTTGCGACCTGGTTGTTGTGTTAAACTTAATAAATCGAAGCCAAAACCACTTGCCCTAACATCAGCCTGCCTAACCAGTTATGCTAAAATAACTTCAGAAGATTACCAGAGTTTAACATATCTACAGAAAACACAGAAACTTGTTACAATTAAGTTAAAATTGTTACAATCAACAACTTGATCAGACATCTGACAGATGACGTCTGTGAGCGGCCATCCACATGGCGCCGGCTCAAATGAGCAGAAACATAGTAAACAAGCAAACAAACAAATACACAATCAATCAGATGGATCACTGACCTCCATGGATCCACTGACGAAGAAGATGGTGAGACCCACACTGATGTGCAGAGAGGGGCTTGAGGACTGCAAACAAAGAGCTTCCAGCGCCTGAAGAAGACTGAAGTAGACTGGGTTGTGTAAGTGTGGGTGTCTACTGTACTGTATGTCTTTGTGTGAGAATGGCAGCAACCAGGTGAGCAGGTTTTCAGTAGGGGTTGGATTATTGCATGTGGCATACGGAAATGGCATCCAAAGATTTACCTTGGTTCGGCAAGTTGATAGGTTGGTGTACATACATTGTTCACTGACAGGTTAGGTTTAGGAATGAGTTTTGTTATAGGCATAGCATCACCAAGGCTAGAATCACATGACGGCACTTGGTCTTCCTTTAGCATCACATGCCCATTGATTGTAATATACAATCAATGGGCATGCCACATGCCACTATGTGCCACACCCCCGGACCCCACATGACTTTCAAGAGCCTACAACTCACAGTGAGATGCAGAGCTCTCTCTCTCTCTCTCTCTCTCTCTCTCTCTCTCTCTCTCTCTCTCTCTCTCTCTCTCTCACACACACACACACACACACACACACACACACACACACACACACACACACACTGATTTCCTGTCTCTATCTTTGACTACCCTGTCTATATAAAGGCTAAAATGCCCCCAATACATTTTTAAAAGAAATTCAATTGAATTGATTGAACCCTTACTTTATTTAAAAAGGTAGCCTCCTAAGTAGTACATAACTGGTGTCTGACTTAGTTTAATACGGCCAGAGGACTTAAGGGTGCAAGTTAAAATGTGACAAAGTTCAAAATGTTTCATATCCTGCATATTGAACTGCAACAGAAGTGATCCCATTTACTCATTGTCTCGCCCGGATGTGAAGCATCCATTGTATTGGTAGAGAATGGAAAGAAAACAAAATAACATTCACGTCTCCAAGTGCTGCATTCAGTCCCCATGTTATAACAACAAATCTTCTGATTAATTAAAGCTGTCAGACAGGTGTTCATTGGTAGGCCTATGTTAATCCTGCATTCCACAATAGTCCAGAAGAGATCACCACCACATGCACCTACAGACAGCCCATGGGCACACCCAGGGTGGAGTAACAATGGGGAGATTCCAAGACCTTAGATCATCATGATGACCTGTTTTATTTTCACAGGGAAACTAAATATTGCTTATTTGAACTGTTTTTTTTTATTAATGCACACACACACACACACACGTGTTATGTTGTATGTATGTATGTTATGTTTTTATTTCCTTCCTTTATCATTATGGACAATGGATGTAGGCTACAGATGATGTGGACTGCTATGAAATATCAGAAAAGGCAATGATAAATCTATTGTATGAAATGCTGTTTAGTAAATAAACCTACTATGTAAGGGTGTGCTGAGTCAGCCATTCCTGTGGTTCCTGAAGTGCTTGTATTTACACTATTTTGACCTAGCCCACTTAATTTATTGTCTCCTTCCATGTTTTTTCATCCATATGCCCTCCTGGTGATTATGAGCCCCAACTGCATTCATGTTCAAAGCCTTCCTGCTGGATGAATTGAGGAGAATCTAAGTCAGGCAAAGAAGCATTAATGGGTGGGTCAGGGATCTTATGTGAAGAGAGAAGGTCTTGAAAAAGAGAGAGAACTAATCATGGCTGGACAAAGGAGTAAGTCATTTAAGAAACATCAAGGGCCTCAGGACAATCCAGGATCTACGGCTACTCACTACCAGTTTCATCTTATTCCATGTATCTTAGGTTAAGGCCTATGGTGTCCCTTGGGGGGAAAGCCTCACCCCTCATCTCACTCCTAAATGGTTAGTCTCATTTTGTATAGCTCTGTCTCACCTATATATGGGGAACTTCTACACCTGCAAACCACCTCCTCTCACTCTAATATGGGATAAAGTTATCCAAATATGGGTCTACTCCCAACTGGTCATGGATATGGGAGGGTATCAGTCAGTGTCTAAGAATCCTGCACATCAGCTAATTATTTTCAAATTAATACACAGAGCGTACACCACACCGTATCTATTACACAAAATGGGTATAATCACAAGTCCTTTATGCACACATTGTAACGCTCAACAGATAGATACATACATGTTCTGGGCCTGGTACATACATGTTCTCCAATATCAAGATTCTGGGACTTTGTGTCTAAAACAATAGCAGATGTCATTCACACTAAATGCCCCAAAACACCTGGTTTGTGTTTGCTGAACGATAACTCGTTAGAATTAAATGTCGTTCAAAGACGAACCCTGTGTGCTGGCTGGACAGCTGCCAAGAAAACCATTCTAAAACACTTGTTTAACCCTCAGCTACTGAAATCTGCCTGGCTTTCAGACTTTAAGACTATTGCACTGCTGGATCGCTCCACAGTGAGAATTAATAAAGCCAAATCCTACCATTTCCTCATGGGACAATGCAGTGGAAGAACTGGCTGAAATGTTGTCAATGTCTGTATTTTAATTTGTATTAAAATATTGTATTGTTATTGTATGAGCTCACCTTCCCTGCTGTATATAGTTTTTGTGTTTTATACCTCACATTTGTACATCTGTCTGCTCAATAAGAGAGAGAGAGAGAGAGAGAGAGAGAGAGAGAGAGAGAGAGAGAGAGCAAGAGAGAACGAGAGAGCAAGAGAGAGAGAGAGAGAGAGAGAGAGAGAGAGAGAGAGAGAGATAGAGAGAGAGAGAACTAACAACTTATCCATCATATTGACCCGGAACTTACAGTAGGATATGCTGATGTTCCTACATCCTACTACTGCTACTAAAAAAAAAAAAATAGATAGATAGATAGATCGATAGATAGATCGATAGATCGATAGATAGATAGATAGGCTACAGAACAACACAGTCTCAGAGAAGAATAGCAACTAAATACATCGACTGACACACACCAGGGAGATAGTCTATGCTTGGTTACATCACTGCTCATTCTCTACCCTTCGTGGCTTAGCTTGGGCACAACGCCTGGTGCTGAACAAAAAAAAAGTCTGAACAAAGAAATTACTTTTTTTTTGTTTGCACACTCACTTTGAATGTTTCATCTTTTAAGGTGAGGAAACATTATCTTGCCAATGAATGAATATAAATGCAACTTTCAGAATTTAGGCTACATGTTTAACCCATTTTAGTCTGATGACTCGTAGGCCTATATGTTGTTTCACCTTTGGTGCCTGGAACGATATAAAGGCTACGCTGCATTCAGGCTCTTGAGATTTTAGCTTTTTAAATAAAAATGTGGGTAGCCTATGTTACAGCTGAAGGAACACATTCTAATGCAAGATGAAAGTCTTACGGTTTAAATGCAATCACGTTTCATGTTTTTATGTGCATCAGAGGCTGAGATATTTAGGTTTTTATAGGCTGAGGGCAACTATCCCAACAAGGGCTTAGGCACTCAGCAGGCGTTTTTTGCAGGTGCTTCAGGCATCAATTGGTTAAATAAAATAATTGAATCTGACATGTGGATCAATTCCACCACCTGGTGGTAGCTATGGGACTTGCATTATGTAGGTCTATGTTGTGCCGTATAACAGCTACGACAAGATGACACTGCGCACTTAATATTGAATTTGTAGTAGGCCTACTCTTTTAAAATTATTTTCAGCAGCAAGGCGCCAGTGAAACTTTTCAGACTGGCAGAGACTCGAAGTTGTACCGCCCCTCTATGTGACAAGGCGAGTGAACGTAGGCTACCCTATTTCCTGTTATTTGATCATCACAGATTCTAAAAGGACTGTGCTATCATCACACTTTCGATGGCAAGAAAAAGTATCGTCGTATGAAACCAGCAGACACGAACATTCCGATGGCTTGGTAAGTTCAATCAAGAAAATGAATTGAATAACGTAGGCCTATCCAAACACCACAATGAGTGTTCTCACTCTTGCGTGGATGGAAGTTACCGCAGGCCTACTTATATAGCAGAATTTCAATTAGACGCGGTCTTCTGTTGCCCAATGACGTGAAAATATGTGCTGCAAATAGCCTAGCCTACTACATAGGTGTAGCCTACATAGGCTATGCAAGATTGTTTCGCAGCAGTAGCCTATCAGCAGTAGGAGTAGCAGTAGTGTAAAGTAGGCCTACAGGAATGATCCATTTTAAAGCGAACAGTTAGGTTTCAGTTTCCTTTTACTCTGTAACCTGGCCTAAGGAGAGGGGAAACTGATTAAAAAAATAAAAAAAACCAACTGTAGGCATTATCACTTATACTGGGACAAACTTTCGTGCACCTTATGCCTCTTTACTCTTAGGCCTATCTCTTATTTCAACTCATCATTTTTCTTTACATTCACTTATTATTTATCTAGGCCTATCTAGGCTACTTATCTTTTCTATCCTGTCTAGTTTCCTCTCTTGTCTTTTTTTGCTATTTGTTCTTGTTGCTGTCTCTCTTTTCTACCTCACTCATTATCTTTTTTATTTTAACATTGTTGTTTCCATTTGTTAAGCACTTTGAGCTGCATGCCTTGTATGATACTGTGCTATGCAAATACAGTTTTTTTTTTATTATTATTATGATTATTATGAGTATTATGATTATGATTATGATGATGATGATTATTATGATTATTATGAGTATTATGATTATGATTATGATGATGATGATTATTATTATTATTATTATATTGTGCCTAAATAATTACAAACTGCATTAAAATGCAGGCTATTTTAACAGCTCGCAGAGCTTGTCCACTAGGGACCCTATGTAACACATTTAGATTTGTCTAAAAGAGAAAATGCTATGTGAATGCAGATGTTACGCAGTCCAACTCAAAAGAGAGTTAAAAAAATGTACAGTACATTGCATTCTGGACCACATAACAAATCCCAACATTTGCACTATGACAGTGAATGTAGGCCTACTTACATTGTTGCTCATAGTCTATGGGCACCTTGTAGATAGGCCTACAGCACTGTAACAGTGAGTGTAGGCTAACTTGTAAAATCCATGCTCTCCCTCTTCTCACTACTTTCCCCCCTCAAACTTGGAATTGACCAGGCGTCGTGCCGAAAAGGGTTTCACTGGTACCAGGCGCCAAGAAAAGATAACCTTACACAATGGGTAAGTTAATCTGTCTTGTTCTTACAATATACAACATGTTTATATGGACACATTGCACAGTTGCTTTCTCTCCTGGTTGCTCCTGGTTGTCCCTAGGCCTAGTTAGCCCGGGTACAAGATGTTCGCTGCACGATCTTTGTAGACATTTTGCATGAGTGATGAGTGAGGCAGCCATCAGCTGCGGTCTGCTGGAGCTTTAGCACGTAATAAAGGACCACTAGGCTGATCATTTGTTTTTGCTGAATATCAAAGCCCATTGGGAAACTCCAACTCCCATTGTCACTGTGACACAGCACTCCACAGCACACAAGTGAACACTGCACACAACGAAATTGCATTTATGCCTCACCCGTGAAAGGGGGCAGCCCTCAGTGGCGCCCCATGGGGAGCAGTGCGGTGGGACGGTACCATGCTCAGGGTACCTCAGTCATGGAGGAGGATGGGGGAGAGCACTGGTTGATTACTCCCCCCACGAACCTAGCGGCAACCTCTGGGATGCAAGTCTGACGCCCTAACCGCTCACCCATATCAATAGTTTCACTAAATACTCAGTAAAATGACCCTGCAGCACAACTGGAAATGGTGTGGTAGCAATGGTGCCGTCCTAGAAATCATGTTTAATAAGGTAGAGAGGTTACAGCTGTCTGCATCCAACTTCTTCAGTTAACATACAGAAAGACAGGCATATGAAGACTCTCATTACAACCGGATTCCAAAAAAAGTTTGGACACTTTATTTTGTGAATAAAATCAAAATGCTGCCATTTTCAAAACATTCAATCCATGCATAAGATGGATAAAACCAAGGTCAACATTTCAACCATTAAAGTACTGTTTTGGAGGAAATGTGTGTTCAATTAAATTTTTACCCATGCAACAAATCTCAAAAAAGTTGGAATGGGTACAAAACATGTTGTAATACTTGGATAAATCTAAAAAGTAACACAACGAAGAACATTTTAACTGCCAACATGAATGCACAAATAAAAGATCGTCACAGAGAGGCTGTGTCACTCACAAATATGTTGAGGGACTAATTATTACTGATCTGTTACACAGAAAGATCAAAATTGTTGCTATAAGGCTTATTTCCGTAATGTAGAGTTCTGCAAAATCATCGTATGAGTGATAAGATCATGACATACTCATTGTCAATAAGCAAACATGACACTCCAACATTGACAGCTGTTGAAAATTCAACCACGAACAAAATGCCAGATTAATGCATATGATGCAGACGAGGGATGCAAACGATTCATCGATTCATCGATTTTAATCGGATCAATGCATTAATCGATTAAAAACCATTAATCGCAATTAATCGACAATTCAACCTACAAGAGACCCAGGTGAAATGGGCATGTGAAAAGTGTGTGTGAAGAGGGGTGTGAATAGTGGGAATATTTAAAACACCTTTCGATTAAATAATTGAAATAGAACTAATTTAAATGTGGGATTTTATCTCAATTTTTAATTTAAAAAATTAGATTTAGTAGGTTTTTTTTTCGAGAAACATTGAGATTTCGGTGGAAAAACACAGCTTATCAATTAATCGTAAATCGATCGATAAGGCTATCAACTAATGATTAATGAATTAATCATTAATTTGCATCCCTAATGCAGACATTTAACAGTGCTGCACAAAGAACATTCTATATGGACCCAGAAAACTGTCATCTGATTACAGAATAGAACATCTTTTTTTAAATCGTGGACTCATGCACCCACCAGGTTACACAAATTAATAATTTTAAATGTGCGCATATTTTCCTACAATAATTCTGGCTTTAACAACAGAGGTTTTGTTTTCGCACAATTTTCACAATTTTCGTACAATTTTGTCTATCCTATTACGTAACAGATTGAATGGTTCAAAATGACAGCATTTTGATTTTATTCACATAATACCAAGTGGCCCAACTTTTTGGAATGGGGTTTGTACCACACAATCTGAAGAACTGTGCTATCACACTGGTTATTTTGGTTCCACACTTTTTTCCACATTCATTGAACAGTCTGTAACATGACTATTACACATTTAGAGATGCTCATTTACCATTTACTCCTACTAAGACATTGTACTTACACATTAATGACAAAACAACATGCATGGCGTTTAGTAACCTAACCATTTTCTCTGCATTTTAGAAGAAAAAGACAAATTGAACATTGCCAAGTGGACAGAGAGTGACGTGAGCTCCTGGCTACGGAACATCGGCGTGAAAGAGGTCTACGTCAAAAAGCTCTACGATGAAGAAGTGGACGGCCACGTCCTTTGTGGCATAAATGAAGACTATCTCACAAACAAAACAGGGATGAAATCTGGGCAAGTGTTCTTGATCATCAGTAACAGAGATAAGCTCATGCAATCACAGAAAGGAACAAAATTGGATCAATTAAAGCAGCCATCTCCTGCAGCTGCTACTGAGACTTCAGACAGCCAGAAGGCACAGAGCGCTAAATTGCTACAGCAATGTCCTGCCAGTGCTAAAGAAACTAAGGACCATAAAAAGGATGCAGGAGAGATATTAACTGGCAAAATACCTCCGGATGAAGAAACTGAAGGCCAATCCACAGTACCACCAGTACTTAAAAAGGACTGCAAGCCCAGGCCATTCGGAAAAGAAGGAATTAACTTCACTTATGTAAAGCACAATGTTCTTCAGCCTGAAACCGGTGTTCTGGATCTCATTTCTCCCTGCCACGAGTACAAGTCATTTGAGACTGCCGCCACTTTGGAACGCACGAGGTTGCAGTCAAAGTTTGCTAACGAATTACTCAGATTTGGCACGGGGTGCATGAATATGCGCTCAAATGGCACAATTCATTTTGGAGTTATGGACAGTAGGGGGGACACGGGCTACGTCCACGGAGAAATAATTGGCATACCAGTGACAGAGAAAGACATGTATGTTGATGCTCTAGACTACATCGAGAGATGTTGCTCAGAATCTGAACACGTACGGCGATGCATACGCCCACCACAATTCATTGAGGTCATAGACTTGACAGCAGAGGATAGGAGGTATGTTGTGGAAGTTGATGTAGTGCCTTTAGTAAGCATTGTGAGACACAAGGTCTATGCTGTTCGTCTACCAAAGTTCAATCAGAGCACTAACAAGATCACACTTGAGAAGGACACTACCTATTGCAGGGTGGGAGCCTCAACTAAACCAGTAGATGACTTAGGTGAGTTTTACCGGCAACTCCCAGAGCGAGACGCTCTCAGGGAGACAGCTGAGAGTCGTCCATGTGCTACAATACCAGAGGCCTGCCAAGACTTGGGCAGGAAACTCACAATGCTCATCACAGGTGGGAGGAGATACATCGACAAAGGGCAGTGGTTCATCCTAGTCACAAACAGGTTTGGCAGTGAGGACATGAGCAACATTGACTTTTTAATGAACCTGAACATCCTATGTGTATTTGACTTTGATCCTGATTCCAATGTGTCTGGATTCTGCCAGGAATATCAGAAACGTCATGCTGCAAACTTGCACTTCCTGAAGGATTACATAGTGCCAAGTGGAATGGGAATTGAGGAATTCCAAAATCAAATGCATTTGTTTGAACAAACGAGTTGGATCTTTTGCAACGGTCGCAATGATTTCAGAGGAAAGTATCCAAGTGATGACATGACATGGTTCAAAACGAAGAAGACTCAACTAAAAGAGTGTGTGTCCTTGATCTGCAAACAAATCCTGCCAAAAGGTACATTCACAGTGGTCTTCCTCCTTACCTCTCCAGTGGAGGGACCTCTTCTTCACACGTACAGTGAATTCTTTGCTGATATGGGGGGTCATGAGGACATTTTGTGCATATCTGAATCTGAGGAAAACTTTGAGAAGTGGCAGAGCTTTGCAGGTGGAAGTTTCTGCGACGAAGACACAGTGACACATTCAAGTGTTGTCGGCATGAAAATGAGCCACATCAATGCAACTCTTCAGCGCATCCAGTCTGTGGCCTCTCGGACCACCAAGCATCTGCCCACTTATGTGAGAGGGGAGTGTCTCCTTGAGGCTAGAGAAGAGGAAAGGATGTCTTCCCTCGAGATTCTCTATATGGATCACAGTGATGAAACCACAGAGGATTTCATTGCAGCGGAAAAGGAAAACATTGAGCAGCATTTCTACCTTGGAGGTCAGGTTGACTGGTTGAACTTTTGGCTGGCAGAAAAAAAGCATCTCGGAGAAGTCATTCAAAGGGACGCCTATCATGACGTGTTTGATCTTCTCAGTGACTGCCTGAAGAACAATGCAGATCAGCCACACACTCAAGGTCTCAACATATTTCATCACCCAGGCAGTGGCGGCAGCACTGTTGCTCGTCAAGTCTTGTGGAACTCCCGGAGAAAGCTAAGGTGTGCCGTTGTGAAGCCATCATACTCTCCCATCACAGTGTCTGAACATGCACATCTTCTTCGAAAATATGAGGAGAAAGACATTTCAAAATGTGTGCCAGTCCTTTTGCTTGTTGAAGATCGTGATGACGAGTTCTTGGATGACTTAAAGTTTGAACTAGAGATGGCTTCAAAAAAGCAGAGAGTTCTACATGGAGCACTGTGCTTTATTGTTCTCAGTTGTCAGCGATCCTACAACCCAGAGAAAATGTGCAAGGAGTCACCACTACACAATGTTCAGGTTACACACAAACTGTCTGATGAAGAGAAGCGTCAATTCGCTAGTAAACGAAGGATGCTTGAACAACAGTACAAGCCAGAGTTCATCTTAACATTTGTCCTGATGAGTGAAGGTTTCGACCATCAGAAGATTGCGGAATATGTGGAACATTTTGTGAAAAACCTTCTCATGGGTATTGATCATACAACTGTTGTCACTCGTCTCATCCATTACGTGGCCATGTTGAACACTTATGTGCAGAACTCCTTCCTCTCCCAGTCTCACTGTGAAGCTCTCCTTGCTCTTCCCATGTACCTGGAGGGGTCCCGCACAGTACAGGATGAAGTCAGGGAACAGTTCTGCCGGCGAGTCTTTGAAGATACACTGACTGAGCCAGCCAGATTGGTCTTGATACACTTGAGAGATGAAAGGACACACATCAAATCCATCAGAATGATTCACCCCTTAGTTGCAAAAGAAATCCTTCAGCAGCTCTTGCGTTACCAGAAAAAGGAAAGTGATCTAGCCCTGGAGCTTCTCCGTGATGACGTCTTGTTTCAGCACCGGTTTGGGAGGGAAGACTACAAGAGGTTTCTGCGTGCCCTCTTCATGAAGCGTGACAGGGTCAGCAAAGGAGATGAGGCAGACAGCTTCTTCTCCCCCCTTGTTGAGCATGTAAGAGATACTGAAAGTGCAACTAAGGCCATTGATCTGCTCACAGAGGCCTACAAGCGTTTTGACAAGGACCCTCTTTTCGCTCAACATTTAGCTCGTCTGTACTGCAGTGAGGAGAAATTTGAGGATGCAGAGCGGTGGGCTGAGACAGCTGCCAGAAAATTACCAAGCCACCCGTTTGTGCTTCACACCAAAGGGCAAGTGTATAGGAAGTGGTTCCAAGCTAAAGTAACAGCTATGAAAAAACAGAGGAAAACAGCTGAAAATCTAGTAGATGCCATCACAACAGCAGTCAAAGCCATGGATTGCTTTCAGGATGCTCAGAGAGCCGCTGTTGGGGATGCTGAGTCGATGAGCTATTCAGGATTTTTTGCTGCAGTTGAAGTTGGATGTGGCCTGCTGAAGCTTTTCTTCACATCCTGTGTGTTTTCTGACAAAGAAGAATGTGAGCGATATCTGCTGACTGACTACATTCCAGAGGAAGTGAGAAAACCATGGGACAGTCTTCACATTAAACTTAAAAGTCTGCAAAGCGTCATCCATAAATCTTTGGAGTGGGTGTCAGAGGACCTGACTTTTTTCCAGACAGACACAAGCACAGATGAGGAAGACTTAGAAGATCCACTGAAGGATCCAAAGAAATGGCTGATGAGCAATTCTGTGAGGTACGGGAAATACTTCAGCGGCCCTGACGACCGCACAACATCCAACTTGCCAACCCCTCTCATGGTGCGCATGAAAATTCATCAACTGGGAGGTGGAAACATGACGACCATCTTCTCCCTCATGACTTGGCAAAATCGCAAGGACCAGGTGAAAACACTTGAGAATATAATATCGCTGTACAAACTGCTGAAGGGGAAAATGGACCAAATAGACACAATCAACTACATAATGACTAACATTGCTCTTGGCTGTCTGTCATGCCAGTCGAAGGCTTTGGCATCACTTAGAGAACTCCAAGACTTAAGTCAGAGGTTTGTTAACAACAAACAGAAATGTCAGTCAAAAGCTCTCTTCCTGCGCACACTCCTATTTTGGCCAGAAGATCACGAGAGTGAAGAGGAGAAAGAGGAAAAATACGACCTCATTTTGTCTGCAGTGAGACATCTGTCAAAGTGTTACCATGACAAAATGAAGGACATTTCCTCGAGAAGAAGAAAAATCTCCACACTTTTTTTCCTGGGAAGTGGAAATGGGCTGGACAAGATTGTCCACAAAAGCCGAGTGGGATCCGCCACAGCCTCCCAGCCAGTGTCGGAGAAGAAAATACGTTGGTACCATGGTGAAGGCTGGAAGATGCCAGAGATTGCAAAGCATTTGAAACGTGTTTCAGGATGGACAGAAAATGGAAAAGTCTATCTGGACGGCCCGCAAAGGTCAGAGTTCACCGTCCTGGCCCACAACATTGCCTCTGTGCCTCACAGCAATGAAAATGTCACTTTCTACTTGGGTTTCACAATGAGAGGTCCAATGGCATACAATGTGACTGTGACAAAGAGATAATTTATGAAGTGAAAACCATGTTGCACTGTGCCACTTTTATGGATTGTATGAGAAATGGAAATGACATGACACTTCCCATGCCAGTGTAATGTAAATGAAAAAAAAACATGTATTAATTAACCAAACATAAATGCAAATACTGTATACTGTCAATGCCTTGTACAAAACATTCCAATGTCATATTTTTGTGCCCCCTGGGAAAACCACAAATTGTTGATTTGTATAGTGAAGATTTTTTTTACACACACCATGCAATCTATATGTAATGTTTTCCTGAAAACGTTGAGCTTTTTTCTATTTCACAACTCAGTATAAACAATTTGAAATAATGTACAAAGCAGTTAAACCCAATAATGAATGATTTTGATAATTAATGAAGTCTATCTTTATCATGTGTTTCTGGTAATATCAGTCACATAGCAGTTAAAAATAAATGTATACTTTTTTATACCGCCACACTGTGTATTCTATTTGTTATTCTTTTTTCTATCTTAATGTGGCTCCAGTGATATAAACCAATGTTGAATTGTAGAGCAGAACCTGGTCAAATTACATGCTCATTGTATTTGACGCAAATACAATGATCATAATATAAGGAATTATGCCAAGATTTTATTTTGTTACAGACATGTATCCTTCACCTCAGTGGTTCTTAACCTTTTTTTCTTAACACACCCCCTTCCCTGTGCCGAAGACAAGCCGCGCACCACCTACCCAAACTTCTACACGTGTATTCACACAAACATTTTTTTTAAAGTGACTAATTACAATGATTCTTGCTTGAGCCATTAAACAATACCGTAATGACTTTAAAATGGGGACCGGAATGTGTTTTAATTTGCTCTAAATTTGGTGTAATTATTATGTTTGCAAGCAGAATTTTCGCCACAGCCTCAACACAAACAAAATTCCGCGCACCCCCTGAAATCTCTGGCACACCCCCAGGGGGTGCCCGCACCCCAGGTTAAGAACCACTGATTTACCTGACATGTTTAGGTGTAACTTCTTTCTTCATCAGAGGATCACATGGATGTTGACATCTAATGTGCTTTAAAATCAGATGATGTTGTGGAGGTGTGACCTCCCTGTTAATGCTGGCAGTTTGGTCACCTCTTCTGCTGCCCTCAGGATGGTGCTCCAGGTGTGGGAGAGCATGTATGCTCCCTCATCTCTGTCCAAGATGGTGGTTGGCCTTGGGTGATTTGGGGTGGAAAAAGACACAGAACAGAGACGAACCAGAGCAATAAAGAAAAAAGATACGCAAGAAAACCTCACTAGACCACTGCAGAGGGACAAATCATGGTATGGACTGGGACAATGCAAAAATCACACTGCAAGAGAACAACAGATATCACCGTTGAATTAAGGAGTTAATAGAAGTCAGAAAGCGCAGCTTGGACAGGGATGAGGGAGCACACCTGGACCACCGTCCTGAGGGGACAACTCCAACAGCAGGAGGTGTGACCAAACTGACAATATTGGCAGAGAGGTCACACCTCCACGGCCAGCACCATCTGATTTTAAAGCATGTTAAGCATCAACATCCATGTGAGCCTTGGGTGAAGATGGAAGTTACACCTTCGAAACATGTCAGGATAAAACTTTTACATCCCTGAAACAAAAGATAAACTTTACTGTCCCATTTTTGGAAATAAGCTCATATTACACCTCCCCTTTAGTTAAATAATTCAGTTTTACCCCTGTACTTCCTGCTGTTCTCTGAGTACGGCATTACAAATTTTTACCTCCAAGCTAGCAGTTAACATTGAGTCCTATGAGACCAGTTAGCTGCCAGCTGGTCTCATAGGACTCAATGTTAACTGCTAGCATGGAGGTAAAATTTGCAATGCCATACTACCAGAGATTCTTGAAGTATAGAGATATGCCATTGTAATAGGTTGCTATGGGCACCTAACATGACCAGGTTCCAGTCTGCCTAAAGGGGGTGTCATAATGCTCCTAGCATTGAATAGAACAGTCCTTAGGTCTGCCTAGGTCTGCCTAATAGAACCAGGAAACAATGGGCCAATGGAACCTCTCTCTCTCTACTCTCTCTGATACTACGGTTGACAGTACAGGGGAAAGGTAAAACTCAATTATTTAACTCAAGGGGATATGTAATATGAGCTTATTTCCAAAAAATGGGACAGTATCACTTTAAGATTTAACTCAAATTTCCATTCACTTGTTTCAGCAGACAGACGTTACACTGTGACACAGACCAATCAATACACAACAATTGACAGCGTAAACAATAGTTTATTTATGAAAAAGCTCAAATCTACATTGCACATGAGGGTGATGGTGACTTCACTCATAGCTTGAAGAAGGCCTCGGCTTTGCCGTCCTCAACTGCCTCAAAGAACATGTCGTAATCCTGTAAGGACAAACAAGACTGTTACAATAGAACACAATAGTATGAGACAGTATAGTTTCCAAATATTCAAATACTTTTTAACCCATTTGTGCCAAGCCTCTGTTATAACCTCCCTGTCACCAAAATTGTAATGACCAAGTCTTAATTTGCTACGTAAACCTCTCAGTAATGTCATAGCAATGTTGGTATGATGTAGTTGAGTCTTATACGCAAGGAGTGAACGGGCCCACCGGCGGCCCGCCTGTGCGAAGAGGCAACACTCATATGTAGTACCAATGCAGTTAAAAACATTTAATGATATGTCTATTTTTTATGTATTTCTGAACTGGTTACTACTTTTGCTAGTATTGTGGAGGATTACTTTTCTCAACAAGTGTCACATTTGAATGTCTGCAGCAGTACAGTAACCCCAAACAGTATTGCTGAACAAGCGAATGTTGTACTGTACTGTCCCTAATAGCCTTTAGCTGAGGGCAGTCAAAGAAGAAAAAAAACTGTCCTGAAATTTCATCACCTAATCTGATGTTAGAGTGCATGTGTGTCTTAAGAAAGCATTCATCTTGCCTTTGAGTTAATCACATCTCGTATTTATTTATTGTTGTGAAATTCCATATTCACCTCACTGGCACGTGTTACTAGTGTGTGTGTGTGTGTGTGTGTGTGTTTGTGTGTGTGTGTGTGTGTGTTTGTGTGTGTGTGTGTGTGTGTGTGTGTGTGTGTTTGTGTGTGTGTGTGTGTGCGCGCGCAGGGAAGCCAACAGGGGGGGCAAAGGGGTCAGTTGTCCTAGGCCCAGGGATAAAGGGGCCTAGAATTGGGGCTTCATTACATTGTATTTATTAGGTAAGGGGCCCTTTCAGGTGACTTTGTCCCGGGCCCGGCCAAAGCTGTCAGCGGCCCTGTGCGTGTGTGTGTGTGTTTGCACACGTGCCTAGAGCCTAGGGCCTACACCCACGTACAAGTGAAGTATGGTGACGGTGTGTCTCTTAAACGTTGTTTGCAGTTTGGGATGTGCTTCATAAATAATGGACTGATTATACACTTGGCACACAGGAAACCCAAACAAGAAGCTCATGCCTAAACAGCGACTACACACGGCCAGATGCTATGGCAATATGGTTGCATGCCATCTTGTTATTCACATTCACTGCACTCAAATGTTATGCTCAAATGGATGGATTCATCACTCATGTTCAAACACTGCAGTCACTTTATATGGTGGGCTATACCTGTCAAGGCATTCACTGGATGTAACTCTAGGTAAACAGTAAAACATGATGCTCCACACTACATTAGGCAACATTGTGTAGTAGTGTAGTTTCATGTCAGCATAGTGTAGCTCTTGATTACCGCCCTCTGCAGAGCTAGCTCCGACCTCTGACCCTGTGATTGCCAAGCAACCCTATTTGGAGTTTACAATACACTAGATTTGGGGGCGCATGTCTGACAACAGTGCAAAGTTGTACAAACCCCAACTCCGATGAAGTTGGGACGTTTGGTAAACAGTGAATAAAATCAAAATGCTATCATTTTCAAAACATTCAATCTATTCATTAGATGGAGAATAGTGAAAAGACGACATATTAAGTGTTAAAACCGAGAAAAAATATTGTTTTGGGGGACATATGTACTCATTTCTAATTTGATAAATCCAACACGTCTCAAAAGAGTTGGGACGGGGATCAGCGAAATTTAGTAAACATCCAAATAAGATAAAACAACAAAGAAGAACATTTCAAAATGAATTGTACTGACGGACAATATAGGTGTCCAGGTATAAGATCATCACAGAGAGGCTGAGTCACTCAGAATTAAAGATGCAAAGGGAATAATTACCATAGTTATTACATACATTTTTGAATTCCCTTTGATTTACCACGATTGAGTGTATAAGACATATTTTTGTTAATAAAATGATTGAGTAGGTTCATGACATCATGAAATATATATTGGCTGTAGTCTCACTCTAGCACTCCAGGAATTAGAGCTATTGAAAATTGACCATATTAAGAATGCTTAATGCATGAAAATGATACAGGGGTGTAACATTCTCCTAAGCACCTGAGCTCACTTGAAATAAACCCAGAAGACATGGGAAACTGTCCTTTGCTTACAGAAGTCAGCAGAAGTTGTAGAAGTCCATTCCTTTTGACAATAATAGAGCATTGCACATCCTGTGCTACAGTAAAAATGGACCATCCAACTTGTGTTAGTGCTAGCTTCAAAAGTCAGTCTCCATGATGGCATGCGGGTGCAGTAGTGCATTGGTTAAGATGTTCTCACTCATCTGTAGAGTTAAATACAGTGCTGAATGGTATAAATGGGTTTTAAACAGCATGAAAAGCAACTCACGCATTATATTTTGAAGGGAGATCTTTGATTACTGCCACATAGTAAGGTCAAATTGCATTCTCTACTATGTTTTAACAGTTTGGCTCCATCATAAGGACCAGCAGGTGATAAAATGGTGGGTTTTTGGTCAAGACCTGTCACACTGTAAGCACTACAGAAAGGAAAACATTGCAAAACATGACAAGGAATACACCCACCATTTAAGCTGGTGAAATCATGTTCAAGATAGGAATTAACACTGTTTTTTTTTAATATAAAATCATCTCATCGGTTAATGTATTTAACTGTTAAGTGTTGTCTTTTGTTTTGTTTTTAGTCTTCCTCGACATTTGCTGCCATTTATTGTCCCCGTCCCAACTCTTTTGAGATGTGTTGGATTTATCAAATTAGAAATGAGTACATATGTCCCCCAAAACAATATTTTTTCTCAGTTTTAACACTTAATATGTTGTCTTTTCACTATTCTCCATCTAATGAATAGATTGAATGTTTTGAAAATGATAGCATTTTGATTTTATTCACTGTTTACCAAACGTCCCAACTTCATCGGAGTTGGGGTTTGTATGTTTTTGTATTTTCTGTGTTTTTTTATGTTTTTTATATGGTATGTTGTATGCTGGGTATGTGAGTAGGCCTGCTGTACTATATGTAATGCAGGGGGTGAAGCCCAAGACAAATTTCCCGCTGGGGACAATAAGATACACTCTATCACTCTATTCTACCACAGAGAGGTTCTTTGGAGGGTGATGTACATCAGTGCAGAGGCTTGGGGTCATAATGGTGTGAATTGGGAGGGAGTCACATTCCTCTTCAGGGTGGTGAAAGAAGCGGGTTTTGTCACAAGTAGTGTTGTCACCGGTCCCGGTTTTATCTGACTGTCCTGGTTTTTAATGGTCTGTCCCAGGTAAAACAAATAAATGAAGGGAGACCATTGCTTACAAGTTAAATGGTTGGTCATGGTTGAAATGCCCAGGTCAACCCCGTCACAAGGATCAGAGGTGCCACTACTGTAGAAGCCAAAATTTGTAGCTTCCACTCCATGTCACCATGTCATAGTCCTGCGTGAGAGCCCTGTGAATCTCTAGGTCCACTAACCAGACATCCTCCCCCTAAATGTACATGCACCAAACATAGCAAAATGGTCAATAGGCCTAAACAGCCTTGCTAGAATCAGTGCCTAGACAGGCAGCCTCTAAAGCGGCCAAACAAACAATGACATTTTAATGTTTGATAATGTTGAGCACATTACCATAACTGAAATTTACAGTAACTTCTCTCTTGACGCTCTTGACATTTGACAACTTCCCAAGATGTTTTCCCCTGCTTATCACACTCTCTCCTTTTCAGATGTCCTTGCCTCCTTTGCCACGTGTATTGCCAGTAATGGGCAACTTGCATTCCTTAGTTTACAACCCAGTGCCACATATTCCAAATGGCCTTGTTTCTAAATGGCCTTGTTTTACCTGTTGATTTCAACCAGGTGATCATTCAACCAGGTAGTAGCTGATTCAATTGGACAGATACGAGCAGGTCATTTGGAATATATACAGCTCCAGGCCTTTTTATTAGAATACCATGAAAAAGTTGATTTATTTCCATAATTCCATCAATAATGTTAAACTGTCATGGATTGTAGATTCATGGCCCAGTTTTTTAACTATTCCAATCATTAAATTGTTTATTTTTACACATTTTGGTCTTCCAGCTCAAAAAAAACATGAATTGGGGAATTCACATCATTAGAATAATGCAATAAAATCACAATTTTCTTCATCAAAATTTGTTTCACATCAGTGCACATCAAATCAGTTGAACTTTGGTACTTTCTACACAACATGCAATGTTCAATACTTGGTTAGGACTCTCTCTGTCTTAATATTATTAATAATAACGGCCATGATGCGTTTAACATTGAAGTCAATGGCAGAAACAGTGCATGGGAGTAATGGAAGGCCAGATATCCTTGATGCTTTGCCATCAGCTGTTTTTGTATAGCTGACCTGGTGTCCCACACTTCACTCTTCAATATACCCTGTAGATTTCCATGCCACGTTTTGGCGCTAACTCACCAGTTTAATTCTAAATAACCAGAAATGAAACCCCATTGAAAATGAATGGGGTTTTATTTCTGTTGAGTTAGAATTAAACTGGTGAGTTAACACCAAAACGTGGCATGGAAATCTACAGGGTATATTGAAGAGTGAAGTGTGGGGCACCAGGTCAACAAACAAGAACAGCTGACAGCAAAACATCAAGGATATCTGGGCTTCCATAACTCCCATGCACTGTTTTTGCCATTGACTTCAATGTTAAACGCATCATGGCCATTATGAAGACAGAGAATGTCCTAACCAAGTATTGACCATTGCATGTTATGTAGAAAGTACCAAATTTCAACTGATTTAATGTGACCCGAATTTTGATGAAGAAAAATGTGATTTTATAACATTATTCTAATAATACGAATTCCCCAATTCATGTTTTTTTTGAGCTGGAAGGCCAACGTATATAAAAAGAAAAAAAAAAATGATTGGAATAGTTAAAAACTGGGCCATCAATCTACAATCCATGACAGTTTAACAGTATTGATGGAATTATGGAAATAAATAAACTTTTTCATGGTATTCTAATAAAAAGGCCTGGAGCTGTAGCACTGGATTGTAACTAATGAACCCACATTGCTCATCACTGTTTGCTGTGTATGTACAGCAGGTCCTGTGACAGCTTTGACTGGGCCCGGGACAATGTTATCTAAAAAGGGCCCCCTCACCCCCATTCTCCTTGGGCCCGGGACAACTGATCCCTTTGTCCTCTCCGGCTTCCCTGATGTACAGTAAACAGTGCCCTTAACAGTGCCAGTAACACTCACCCCGCAGTAGGTGTCTCCACTGAAGATCTGTGGGGGCATGGCGGTGGGGTTGCCCACCTTCTTCCTCATCTCGTCCTTGATGCTGGTGTCCTGCGTGATGTCCAGCGTCTTGTACTGGATCTTCTTGGCATCCAGGAACTGGAAGATCTCCGACTGATGCTGCTTCAGCTGCGGATGGAGGAGCAGTGAGAATGGTAAGGAATTGAATTGAGGGCGTGCTGTGGCACACTGCGCTAAGTCCCCCACATCTGGGCTTGCATGCCCATGGAGACACAGGTTAAAGTTCGGCCTGAGTCATATCCCAATCCTACCCCGTCTGTCTCTCTCTCTCTCTCACTGATTTCTTATATCCGTCTTTGACTATCCTGTCTAAATAAAGGATGAAATGCCCAAAATCATTTTTTAAAGAAATTAAATTGAATTGAAAAAAAAATATTATTTAAAAAAGGTAACCGCCTAAGTAGCACATAACTGGCGTCTGACTTGGTTTAATACGGTCAGAGGACTTCACGATGTAAATCTCCCCCGCATGTCAAGCATCCGTTGGTGGAGAACGGAAAGAGAACGTCCATGTCTCCAAGTGCTGCATTCAGTCACCATGTTATAACAACAAATCTACTTTAATTAAAGCTGTCAGACAGGTGTTCATTGGTCTGTTAATCCTGCATTCCACAATAGCCCAGAAGAGATCACCACCACATGCACCTTCTGTACAGACAGCCCATGGGCACACCCAGGGTGGAGTAACAATGGGGAGATTCCAAGGGCTTCGCTAACATGAGGGCCCTTATAGATCATCATTATGACCTGTTTTATTTTTAAAGGGAAACTAAATATTTTGAAATATATGTTTTTTTTTTAAATGAATATAGTATATATAATTTCGAGTATTGCTTTAGTTTTCTGTATATAGAAGAACAAGGAATTCTCATGCATTTTACATTATGACATGTACATTACACTTAAGTCGTACACTGATGTTTTTATTTATCTTTATAAGGCTATTCCCGCATATTAGTCGAGTCATATCTGATTGGGAAGGACGAGGGTCCATATTACACTGTAGTGTATGTATGTATTGATGTACAGTATTGGGGGGAGGGTTGTTCAGGTGATTCTAGGTGATTTTATTCTGAGGGCCACTCCCATGGGCCCGGCTCCTCCAGACACGTATACTGCTGTGGAGGAGTCAGCATGGGGTAGCCCAGGGGGGCTGATATTTATCACCATCAACAAGGACAGATACACTCCAGTTTCAGTCAATCATTCAAGAACAACACACATCATATAGCAACCGAATATGTCACATGGCTGATTTTGCAAGTCTGTCCCTGAACATTGCCTGATTTAGTTGAATTGGTTTCATGCCCCATCTTGTGGGGTTTACTGTGGGCTTGCACAAACTACAGACAACATTACGAGAGCCTGCTGTGATCATTGCACAGGGCTTGGGCATGCCGAGACTCTTCAAAACTTAAATGATGAAACCTAGGCGCATAACCCATGATATTTCCAAACTACTGTATGTTGGCTCCTTTAGACATTTTCTGTACAGCCTTAAGTCATATTCGAAAGATCTGAACACCTCACCGCAGTAAATACGGATGCAGGCCAGGTCAAGCCAAAAACAGTCAATACTATACAGAACAAGCTCATATACAGAACAAACTCTTTAACAGTTGATGGTTCCACCAGATAGTTTTAAGCCTATAATTAAACTGGTTCATTACATAAACCCCTGCTTTCATCCAGACTCTGTACGTAACTGTGGATTCATTCCTACACAGACAACTCATAAAAAAAACATTGCAATCATATATGAGTAGTGGCAATCAGACATGAATTTCTGAGATTTTTTGTGTTTTTTAGATGACTGGTTGAAGTACAAATGTGCACGCAACACAGTGTAACCAGCCTACCCAACCGACTATGCAAAAATGACCCCAGAAAGACGTTTAAACATACCTACAGACAAGACAGAAAAAAATACTGTTACAATTAGATCAACAACTTGAGAAGTGTGGCTCACTGATTTGAGGACCTCATATGACCTCTCTGTGATCAGACTTCTGACAGATGACGTCTGTGAGTGGCCATCCACATGGCGTCGGCTCGAACAAGCAGAAACGTAGTAAACAAACAAGCAAACAAATACACAACCCATCAGATGGCTCACTGACCTCCCTGGATCCACTGACGCTGCTGAAGTAGATGATGAGAGCCATGCTGGCGTGCAGAGAAGGGTTTGAGGACAGCAAACGAAGAGCTTTCAGAACTTGAAGTAGACTGAAGTAGACTGGGCTGGGTGGAGCAGGATGGTGTGCTGATGTGCTGTGTAAGTTTTGGGTGTGTATGTCTGTGTGTTTTGTGAGAGTATGTGTGAGTGGGAGCGACCAGGTGAGCAGGTTTTGACATGACTAACATGGGAGGCCACACCCCCGGCCCCCACATGACTTTGCAAGAGCCTACACTTCACAGTGAGCTGCAGAGCTCGCGCTCTCAGAGTGCATTCCAATATGCACACTCCCGTCCTCCACTTGTGCTTGTGGCCTTGCCCCGCCTCCGTGGAGAAAACAATTAAGTTTCCCAGCTGTCAACAACTTTGGAGCGACTGTTTTTCATTCATCATCCCAATTGCAAATGAGAAAATTACATTAGAATTGTGCTTTTGCAAAATATTGAATTAATTTTGTGTCGTCAGTGACATCATCATGATGTAACAAGCAGGCAAGTGCGCAAGGGAGGACAGAAGTCTGCATATTGGAAACCCTTTCTCTCTACAAGTCAAACCACAACCTCCAGCCCTTTCCTGTGGTTTGTGACCTGTTACCTCTGTCGCTCCGCCTACGTAGAGAAAACAACAAAGTTTCCGAATGACAGACCAACTCAGAGCAACTTTTGAGGTGCTTTCCCCAATTCAACATCACGACTGTAAATGAGAAAATGACCTTTAAATTGAGCTTCTGCAATACATTGTATAACAATTTTGATCATCAATGGCATCAGGCCTTGTTGTGTCATGAGGTCGTAGGCCACAGAAAAGGATGGGAGGAAGTGGCTTGACTTGCAACCCCCCACTCTCTCACACACAGGCATGTCTGAGCTTGGCCAGGGAGAAATGCAGTGTAGGCCTACAGCGTGTGCAAGAACTTGTAGGATTCATTAAATCAGTCAGGTCACAGCCTTAACTGTCTGGAGAAATTGTGCTTACTGGTGTAATTATAGTGCATTTTACATACTCTAGTCAAATATGAAAGTAAACCCCTGTCACTCATGAAAGGATTTGACAAGCCTGCAGCCCTCGCTTTGGGCAGCGCAGCAGTTTCCCTTACAAAAGTAACTCTATTTTAGCGACTGAAGCACTTCCTCATTGTTGGAGGAAATATTTTTTTGTCCCTTGTTTGATGAAAACCTTAACCAATAGACCTTTAGAGTTTTGTTGCAAAGCGCCATTTTTTGACTTTTGCATTTTATTATTGGATTCCTGCCATTCAAATAAGTTGAGAAAACTTTTTCAATGCAATGCAATGCCCAATACGAAAATGTAATTTTCCCCAAATATTCCAAAATGGATATAGCATTTTGCAACAAAGCTCTTCATATAATGATGACATTACAAGTTCTTCAGATTCATTAATCCTATATATTCCATATTTTGCCAAGACTACTTCAATTCAAGGATTCTCAGTCCCAGTGACTGACAATTTAAATGGGCAAAAAATCAGCTCCTACTTTTCCAAGTCAGCAGATTGAATGAATGAATAACAATTTTGAAACATGAAAACACTTTATTTTTATATTTAGTTAAAAACATATACCATTAAAAGATGTTGACAGAATGGGAGTAAAACCTAATGTCAAAAAGTCCATCTTATACACTAATAGCCCTAAGAGAGCTGGTCAACATCTCGATGGACATAGATATAACATATGAAGTCTATCGTCCATCTAGAAACTATTTGCAGTCCTATTTGTCATTCATCCTCTCCAACCCTACTTCTTCAACTTTTTCTGTGCTGCTTTTTTCTTCACCATCTGCAGCCTCTTCATAGCCTGGAGCTGAGACTCCTGGGAGGTGGGCGTCTCCTGTGATTTGCCGGCGTTGTTGCCTCCTCCATTGCCCCCTCCGACACCACTGGTGGAGGAGGCTGAGGAGGCCCCAGGTGAGGAGGCGGTAGCAGAGGGCCCGGCAACAGTCACCTTGCCCTGGCCGTCTCCGCTGGAGGACCGGCTCAGCACAGCCTGCTTACCCAGCGTCAGAGGTGGGGGTGACTTCAACGGCGCTGATCCGTTGTTGCCTCCTCCCGGGCTGCTGGAGCTTTTGGTACCCGCCAGGCCTGATTTGGCACTGGCCATCCCAGACAGGCCTGTTGGCTTGGAGGTGGAGGAGGGAGGGGTGGATTTACCACTCGGACCCGGGGCGGAGGAGCCGAGCTTTGTAGTAGAGGGCCCAGCAGCGGAGGTCTTGGTAAACGCTGCCCACCCAGTTAGGCCACTTGATTGCAAGGATCCGCTGGCTGAATTGTTGGATGCCGTTGTTGCCGATGCCTTCACCTCTGTTCTCTTGAATGCCTGGAAGTTGGTGGTTTCCAGTTTAGGCTTCATCTCAGGCTTTTTCACCAGGGAGTCCTTTACGACAGGCGCTGCAGATGATGTTGAAGTTGGAGAGGGCTTCTGCGGAGGCTTCTGGCTTTTCTGCGCCATGGACTTCATTTGCCTGGTACACCGTGCACAGTACCACACCAGCCGTGGGTCATTCACATCCTTGTCAGTGACTTGGGGTTTGTGACACTCCTGGTGATACAAGTTGTGGCATTCTTGACACTCCACCAGCTGATTCCCTGAAGTCACTGTCATTTGTCTGCAAACCACACAGGCAAGCCCCATCTCCATGGCAAATATATCAGCACTGGTTTCATCGGGGCCTGAAAGGTCGGGCAGGCTCAGTTCTTTGCTGGCTGGAACAGTGATGGGAGATGAGCGACTCTCCACAGCCTTCTCTGTTCTTGCCTTCTTTGGCGGGTCCGGTACATCAAGGAAATCTGTAACTCTGACCTTTTCGGCGGGCCTCTTTTCACGTTCCCTTTTGAGCTTCTCGGAACTGCTGGACTTGCTGCTGCTACTGCTGGATGATGAACTGGATGAGGACTTCGAGTCGTGTTTGGTTAATGTTGCTTTGGGCCCTGGGACCTTCACCTCAACATCCTTCGAGGTTCGATAGGTGGAGTCGCTTCCTCTGGCCATTGATTCATCAAGCAAAGCCTTTAACTTCTCAGCCGAGTCCTTACTTTTTGAATGCAAATATCCCAGCCCTTTCAGGAAGACAGGATCTAGTTCAAGACTAACTGTTCCCGCCATGACTTTACCAAATTCTCCTCTAAACGTTATACGAAATGTGCATATGAGCTACGTCCGAGAGAAACGTCAAATCGACTTAAAAGCATACTCTTCGAAACATTTTAAAAGACGGGCGTTTTCATAAGGGTACTATACGGTCTGAATGTGGTTGTAGATATGAACCTAACCCGAGACCAGGCGCCGTTTAAAGACGTACGACCTTTTTAACTCCAGGCATGAGCTTGACTCCTATTGTTGACTTATTTTCCCGTCAGGCAAACAGCGGGGCAGCTCGCTCAATTCTTGGGTCCTTTCTCTGATAAAGGATTCCCGTCGCCGTCATGACGTCCTCTTTATCCACTATCAGAGATAGGGTTGGGTGAGTTTTCTATACCTCCAGGACAATCCATCGGATATTACAACCATCTTTACGTTCCGTGTCTTCTAATATAAATGTTTGATATGTATAATAACACAGCTTTCATATTTTGTGACCATTACAGAATTTTAAGTCCACCATCCATCGCAAATCTACAATGGCCGAGGAAGGGTAAGTGTGACTAGCATCCCCGTGCTGGGTAGAGCACTTCACTCACTTGGAGAAGTTATTTTGCGGGAACGGGGGCTTGTAAACCAATAAATGTAATTCACAATTGTCCCAACTCTTCAGAGTTTGCTGGCTCTTATTGTGTTATTTGGTGCTACCGCGCCGTTGACTTGTCTAAAACAGAGACCGGTGTGTTGCTATTGCAAGTATCGCTACCAATTCACCCACGTTATGGACACTAGCATGGTGTAGTCTTGCAATATTAGGGCATTGCAATGTTAATTCTGCATGGAGTGTCTATATAGCTGTTGCATTCAAACTTGGGTTCTTCTGAGATGCGCAACAGTACTGGCTGATCTAACGTCAGCAGTCGAAGGTTTCTGATAGTGTTGTATCTCCCAGCCTGGTGTTGAAATGATGATCCTCTTTCTTTAGTCGGATACCCCTTCACTCTTAATCATGAGTGAGACACGCAATCTGAAGAAACACCACGGGCTTGAAATACAGACCCCTGAATTCCAACAGTTAGCCAGACATTGTCATGATGTGATTTTTTTTTGTCCCGTGTCCCCCCAGCATCGCTGCCGGAGGTGTGATGGATGTCAACACCGCACTGCCCGAGGTGCTCAAGACCGCCCTCATCCACGACGGGCTAGCGCGTGGAATCCGCGAGGCCGCCAAGGCTCTCGACAAGTGAGCAACTTTTGTAATAATTGCATTTTTTGAGTTTTTGGAGACTCCCAAGTTTGCTATCGCTGATGATAATTTGGCTCCCTCTACTGATGTCAGTGAGGATAATCGCCATCGTTACCCAATATTTTGTCTGAGATGCTCACAGGTAACTCTTGTGTTTATTTTGAGGTAAAAGGCACATTGTAATGGGGTGTTTTTGAACTCTATCCTTAGGCGCCAGGCTCATCTCTGCGTCCTGGCATCAAACTGTGACGAGCCCATGTACGTCAAACTGGTGGAGGCCCTCTGCGCTGAGCATCAGATCAACCTCATTAAGGTAATGCACATTTGCTGCTTATTTTTTTTGTTTGAAGACATCCAATCATCAGTGCTAAAGGCTAAGTACTCCATTCAACCTTATCACTTTGAACCCCTTCGGCAAGTAAAGCATGCTTTTGGTGTAGTGCAGTGTGCTGTGTAAAGTATAGACCGGTATTTGTCCACACACTTGTGTTCTACATTTTTGTGATTGTTTAGGTTGTACTTGGGTGTATGGGATGGGCGCTCTAAATGCATCAGTGATGATAATTTGGCTCCCTCTACTGAAACAGAGTGAGGAGACTTGCCAATGTTACCCAATTTTTACTGAGATGCAGCCAGCGTTGGAAGGGGGCAGTAAAGAGGTCTGTGCTTTCTGTATGAATGCGTGCTAATCAATATTGGTCTTATTTTTAACCCTTCAGGTCGACGACAACAAGAAGCTCGGCGAGTGGGTTGGTCTGTGCAAGATCGACCGCGAGGGCAAACCCAGGAAGGTGGTGGGCTGCAGCTGTGTTGTCGTTAAGGTGAGGCCAAATGACCTGGTTATGCACTGCAGAGACAGTTTGTATAAGAGATGGCACACTCAAAAAACCTTACATAGAAATGAACGAGAGCATGTGGCTACCCGAACATGGCGTTTGCCGCCCTCCCTCCCACCTGTCCGGTAACGAGAGCCAATCACTTGCTGAACGGCGCTGTCACTTATCTGATCTTCTCGACACAACCTTTTACGACTGCTCGTAGTCAAGCAGCATGCCCTGAGAATCTGCTTCAGCCGGTCGGTTGCTGTTGACATGTGCGGTTCATATCGGGTAGCTACTCGCATGGGGTTTGCACAGAGTCCGCGGCCACTTCATCTCACAGACCGTGAAGCAGAACGTATGTCGTGGAATTCTGTGCATGACTATTCTGAAATAAAATCCCAAATGGTCAGTGCGAAGCGTAGCCAAGATGGCTGCCGAGTGAAAGGACTTAACCCTCTGAGGTCTGAGTGCCCTTCAGAGGGCAATGTGTCTCCAAAAACAAATCTGTAACTGTGAGTTTTTGTCATTGAAGCATATAAGTCACACCATTAGAAACCTCAGACCTTCCAGGTTCCAGATATATATATATATATATATATATATATATATGAAATGAAAATACTTGAAAATGTTAGGGTGGTGCAAGCAGCCTAAAAGCCTCTGAAAAGCCTTAGACCTCAGAGGGTTAAACTGAATGACTTGGACTGCACTGTGTTATGCTGTGATGGCATGCTGTAGTTCCCTGTCAAAGGTGCATTGTTGTAGACTGGAATACTGTCAGTCCCCCCCATGCCACATAAAAAGCCAAAGTGTCTGTTTTAAATTGGTTGAAATATTGAACAAGTGGCATGAGCTGTGTTGTAAATCTTGTGGGCTATTTTTGAGTGCATTCGAGTTACTCAAGGGTTCTTTTTGAGCAAACACATGGGATTCTCTGCCCAATTCAGCTCTTCTCTCTGAAGGGTTTGTTTCTGAGGTGCAGCATATATTTGGTTTTTCACTGAGCAGTTGGCAGAGCTCCTTGAGTTTGTCTGAATGCTGTAGCTGCTTCTGGGCAGAAGGCTTTGAACCCACTAAAGCAACAGGTGATATAAGTCTGCAATCATGGCAGGAGTAAAGAAGTTTGTGCAATTCAGTTCTCTTTCATGCCATTTTACCAGGTGGCAATATTTGAGTCCAAGCGCATACCTTTTTTGAGTCATATTGGAAGTTTGGTTAGTCAAAGTGACTTGTCTGGATGAGACCATGTTGATTTGGTTTGTGTAGCTGTGGAGGACCCCTTGTTGTGTGTAGTAACATAAAGGGTCAGCGAGGTGATGGAAAGCTTACTTGCTGCATCTGTGATGATAACTTGGCTCCCTCTTCTGAAACAAGAGTGAGGAAATTTGCCTTATGTTACCCAAGTCTTACTGAGATGCAGCCAGTAGGTGTAGTTAATTGCAGTCTCCTTTATAGATTTTCATGGTAGGAAATTGTCTGGGGTGAAAGGGGGACAACGTATGAACTCCAGTCATTCTATGCAACGATGTCTTGAAAGTTGTGTAAACTGCTTGCGGTAGTGGACTTGCCATATGGTTTACCTGGTACGCGACGTAAACTGACTGGTCAAATAGTGTTTTTTAGATCAGAATTTGCTATTGTAAATGTGCGTTAAATGCTGCGCTGGGCAACATAACTTATCCCATGTTTGTTTGTCTGCTCCCACAGGACTATGGCAAAGAGTCACAGGCCAAGGACGTCATTGAGGAGTACTTCAAGTCCAAGAAGTAAAGCGCTGAATAAAATCTTTTGGAGTGAAACTACTTCTGGTTGTAATGTGATTATTAAATACTGTTGGTGGAAATTTGCTTTACTGTGGTAATCCTGAGATGCATTCCATTCCATTATCCAAACTCCCGACTTCCGTTGTGCTAATTCCCTTTCTGGTTCTCATTTACAATCTGGATGTTGAATGGGGAAATGTCCCCCAAAAGTTGTTGTGCCTAGCCTGACAGTGGAGAAACTGTGTTCTCCATGCATACTGAAGCGCAAGGACTTGGGAGGATGGGAGTTTGGATAATGGAATAGTGTTGCTTCAGTAGGATCTGAAGATGCATTGACATGATTCATATGTTGTGCACCTTATTTGGATGTGAGATTATTCAGCCAATTTTAGGGATTACCATTCTCACAATTTGAGTTGTGAATCGTAAAACTACATGAGGCATGAAGGAGAGGTGAGAATACACAACGCTGACCCAATGATTTGGGAGGGAGGCTTTTGATCAGAGGGTTGCCGTCTAGTCCCCACTACACCTTAATCTGTAATTTCATTGAAGTGGCTTGAGCAAGGCCCCATAACATATTGCCTCTAAATGACGTTGCTTGCTTTGTACAAACCCCAACTCCGATGAAGTTTGGACGTTTGGTAACCAGTGAACAAAATCAAAATGCTATCATTTTCAAATCATTCAATCTATTCATTACATGGAGATTAGTGAAACGACAACATATTAAATGTTAAAACCGAGAAAAAAATATTGTTTTGGGGGACATGTACTCATTTCTAATTTGATAAATCCAACACGTCTCAAAAGAGTTGGGACAGGGACAATAAATGGCAGCAAATGTCGAGGAAGATTCAAAACAAAAGACAACACTTAACAGTTAAATACATGAACCGATGAGATTTTATATATAAAAAAACATTGTTAATTCCTATCTTGGACATGATTTCACCAGTTTAAATGGTGGGTGTATTTCTTGCCATGTTTTGCAATGTTTTCCTTTCTGTAGTGCTTACAGTGTGACAGGTCTTGGCCAAAAGCCCACCATTTTATCACCTGCTGGTCCTTATGATGGAGCCAATTGAGAACCATTGAGAGTAAATATTTACTGTCAATGAGTGAGAACAGATGAGTGAAGTCTTAACCGATGCACTACTGCACCCGCATGCCATCATGGAGGCTGACTTTTGAAGTTAGCACTAACACAAGTTGGATGGTCCATTTTCACTGTAGCACAGGATGTGCAATGCTCTATTATTGTCAAAAAGAATTCTGCTGACTTCAGTAAGCAAAGGACAGTTTCCCATGTCTTCTGAGTCTATTTCAAGTGAGCTCAAGTGCTTAGGAGAATGTTACACCCCTGTATCATTTGCACGCATTAAGCATTCTTAATATGGTCAATTTTCAATAGCTCTAATTCCTGGAGTGCTAGAGTGAGACTACAGCCAATATATATTTCATGATGTCATGAACCTATACAATGATTTTAATAACAAAAATATGTCTTATATACACTCAATCGTGGTAAATCAAAGGGAATTCAAAAATGTGTGTAATAACTATGGTAATTATTCCCTTTGCATCTTTAATTCTGAGTGACTCAGCCTCTCTGTGATGATCTTATACCTGGACACCTATATTGTCCGTCAGTACAATTCATTTTGAAATGTTCTTCTTTGTTGTTTTATGTTATTTGGATGTTTACTAAATTTCACTGATCTTCGTCCCAACTTATTTGAGACGTGTTGCATTTATCAAATTAGAAATGAGTACATATGTCCCTCAAAACAATATTTTTTCTCGGTTTTAACACTCAATATGTTGTCTTTTCACTATTCTCCATCTAATGAATAGATTGAATGTTTTGAAAAGGATAGCATTTTGATTTTATTCACTGTTTACCAAACGTCCCAACTTTACCGGAGTTGGGGTTTGTAGAAGTCACAGAATTTGTATGACAATGTGTTAAGTGTGAAAGTTCTAGTTGGCTAATCTTTTGAAATGTGTGGGATGGACTTTATGGATATGAAAGCCCACCTTGCAAATGCCTATTCTCATTGTGACATCACTCCACAGCACAGTGCTCAACGCACACAATTGCCTTTTTATGCCTCATCTGTGCAAGGGGCCAGTGTGGTGGGACAGTAGGCCCTACCATGCTCAGGGTACCTCTCATGGAGAGGGATAAGAGAACGTATTGGTTAATTACTGTTACTTACTGATGTGTACTATTAATTACTGGCCCCACCACCAACAACCTGGCAGGACTGGAGTCGAACCTGCAAGCCTGACTCAACTGCTTACCCATGGCTGACCTTAATGCATGCGAATCCGAGGTGTCGTGAGGTTCTGGGAAGGTTTTGCTATCATTACATTGCAAATTTTAATGTGCCTGCAGTTGTGAGTACTCTGTGCTTGACTTTGCAGAGATGTAATGCTCCTTGATATGGTTCTGTACAGTTAGATTATCTTATGGGCCATAAGAAATACAAGTTTCAGTGGTTTGCAATTATTAGTTTGAGATGGTTTTGTCTTTTCGTCACCCCAAACTACTGTATTCGGTAATTGTCTGACCACATCAAGGCATTGTTCACAAAGTTGCTGCTGCTGTGTTAGATATTTTCTCCTCTTTGCACCATTTTCTGCAAATCTCAGAGATGGTCGTACATGGCAATTCAAGTAGCCTACCGGTAGATTAGCAGTGACTGAAATATTCAGATGAGCCCATTCTGCAACAACAACCACAGTACCTTCAGTCGCTGAAAGCACTCTTCTTCCCCATTCCGAGCTTTGGTTTGAACTTTGAAAAAGTTGTCATGAACACGTGTAAATGCTAACTTGGACTACAGCCATTTGATGTACACGTACAACTACTGAATGGCAGGGTTGGGGAACGTTTTTCATTTGAAGGGCCACTTCAAATTCCTCCAGGGGCCGTAAAAGTCCTCCGAGGGTCATACTACGAACACAAACCAGGGTTTCCCCCTGTATGCCTACTTTAGGCTTGTATTGTAGGCAGCCACCTTTGAAAAAGACCCCACCTTCTCTAAGTCTCCTGAATGTATTGCAAATGTAATGTCTGAGATTCTCTAACAAAATATGCCATATTTCTTGTGAAGCTGCATAACATTAAAATTACATCGGGGGCCGGATGGTAGAACGGCCTCAAGGGCTGTAAATCGAGACTCCCCACCCCTGCTATACGGGGTAACAAGCAATTCAACAGGGTGCACCCTATGATCTGGCTGTTTTGCCAAGCTGATCCCTTTGCTTCTAGAACATGACGAAAAACTGAGAAAACTTTTGTAGTTCATTTTCATAGAAGGGGCATCAGATGCACCCTAGTGGCCAGTGAGTGTTGATTACACCAGTGGTTCTTAACCTTTTTCTCTCAGCGCACCCCCTTACCTGTTCACAAGACTAGCCGTGCACCCCCAACCCAACATGTATAACGTGTACAAGCACTAAAAAAGGATTTTAGTGATGTATTACAAAGATTTTTGCCTGAGATATTAATGAAAACCTTAATGACTTTAAATGGGGACCAAAACATGTTTCAATTTGGTTTAGGTTTGGCCTAATTATAATGTTTCCAAGCAGAATTTTGGTCACAACCTCAACACAAACAACATTCCGCGCACCCCCTACAATGTCTGGCGCACCCCCAGGGGGTGCCCGCACCCCAGGTTAAGAACCACTGGATTACACAATAAGAAGTCTTCTGAAGAGGTGTGTTGCCGTGGGAGAATAATGTTGCGGGACCCCATTCAGTTAAGTCATTTGTAATTTATCTACATATTTAAAATAAACAAAAATTACATTGAAACACACAAACACATCTTTTTTTATATAAGACACAACAAGTCATTATGCACATTCTTCTTTGCCAAAAACTTACAAAAACAAAGAGACAACAAAACCCTTTCCAATATCAAACAACAAATATGTCCATGTTAAAACTATTAACTGTAAAATAATTTACATGGGTTATGGGGTGTTCACTAGATAGACACTAAGAGTGCAGGTCATTGCTATGGAAGCAGGAAGGATGGGGAGGAGGGTTGTCATGGGAACTTGTTAAGTGTTGCATGAAGGATTAGGTCCTTCACGAGGAAAAGGAGAATCTGTTTATCATTTGTTTTCTTGTTTCTTCGCTGTTTCTCGCCGTCCCACCTCACATGATCAGCCAAAGGGAAAACACCAACAAAAACAAAAAACTTTTTTTTTTGCGGCTTACAGTAAGACCTTGTATAGATTTGACCAAAAGAAAAGAAAAAAATCCCTCACATCCCTCACGTCTTCTTAAGACAATTCAGTTATTTGTTTCTTAAGCAACAGTTTTTTTTCCTTTAAAAAAGACAAAAAAGACAAAATGAAACAAAACAGAGCAGTGTAATGTAGCTTCTTAAATAGATGTACAAAAAAAGAGAGAAAAAAAATCAAAAAACAAAAAAGAGTCTGGTAGGTACAGTTCTGCAGTTTTAGTGTAGTGTCTGTAGTTTTTTTGTAGTTTTTCTTTACAGGTATTCGTATTCCAGTGCTTGGTGAAGAGCCAGCAGGTCGGAGTGGCTAGATATCCTCCAGAAGGGCATGTTGTGCTGCGGTGACAGAAACAAAGGTCAAAGGTCATTCTCGGGACACTCGAGAGAAACAGATGTGCGGTGAGCACATTCCCGAAAGCTATGATTGTTTTGTCAAAAGGCTGGAATGGATGCAGAGAGCAAATTCAAAAATCAGCTCATTATTGCCTCTTTTCCACTGCCGTTTTTCTGGTAGGCCTACAGCTCGACACAGCTTGACTCGGCCGCCACTTTTTGTTTTACTAAATCTCGATTAAGCTGTGTCATGCCTATTCAAAAGGCAACAAAGTGGCGGCCGAGTCGCGCTGTATCGAGCTGTAGGCCCACGAGAAAAACGGCAGTGGAAAAGATGCATTTTTTCTTCATTCTCATGATCATCATTTTGTCACATTGATTACTGTTTGAAAACAGATAACTACATTTTTAAATGGTCCGCATTGAATAACAGTTATTTCAGGTAATCTAATAATCTCAATTTAATTACGTTTTGTCATGTTAAATCATTTCTTCTATCCCAATGTTTAATCATGACATGAACAATGCTTTCAGAAGATGCTACTTATTAGGTAGCGTCAGTCAGTCTCGTGTGCACTACAGTATCAAGGGTAAAATGACATTCTTGCATCTGAGCTGTGGAATAAAATTCAAGGTTATTTATTTATACATTTGAATTTGTTGTTACATTTTTTTTATTATTTTTAATGTGTTCACACTCAGGTGATGTGAAGAGCTGAAAATATGGCAGTGTGAGTTTAATATCAATCAAAACCTACAAGAAGAAAAAATACACTTGTTTTTTTATCAAAGCACAGTGATTACATCAAATATCACACTGGATGGATGAGACAGACTCATTCTTCCTTTGACCTACTGATACTTTTCAGTTCACGGCAGTGCTTTCTGTCATGTGGATGTTTTGAAAAGTCACAATATTTTTTAAGAACAGTGTCATGTAATATAAACAAAGACCCACTGCTTGTAAGTAAGTTACATTGTCTATACGTGTGTCTGTGCGTGTGTGTGTGTGTGTTTCTGTGTGAGTGTGGTGTAATGCTTGTACACACATATTTTGTCTCAGATAGTGCTCTTGTGCACTTCAGGCACTATGTTATTGTGCGTAATTAATGAATGTGTCATACGCACTAAAACATGAACACTGAAGTGCACAAGTGCACCATTTGAGATCCAGCAATAGTCTTTGACGCTCCAAGCCCCCACACTGCAACCACCATGCAAGCTAAACTAACTCTTGGCATTCTTTGCTACAAACCCACATGCAGCCCTTCAG
>NC_085874.1:32459043-32466543 GCF_034702125.1 Engraulis encrasicolus
ATCAATGCAATTTGTTGAAATTGGAAACTGGAAAATTCAATTTTTTTCAGACAATTCAAATTTTAAAGCAGGTCTGACAGAATGCAGACGTGCATCTAGAGCACCCGGGGTACTTCCCCTGCTGTGACTCCATCTCGACCTCTGCTTGACCCATGTCTTTGCTCTGTCTGTCCACCGGCGCTTCTGAGTCATCTCTGGCCCGCTGGCCTGCGTACACTAACTGCTGATTAGATCATTGCCTCTCAGGGGACTGGACTGGCCGTCAGATCCAGGGTGAATCATATACTAGCCCTTTGGTCAGAGGTTCAATCGGATTAAAACACAAGCGCTGTCCAAGATCTGTCTGAGATTCATTGCAATAGTGACAGAAAGTAAATGTTATGTACTTTCTCACCTGATCTACTCGTAAGAGTTTCAAAGCTTTCATGACGCCATAAGTTAGGTCATTTCCCCATGTCATCTCTGAACAAGTGTGTTTGGTGGAGACCATTTATGCAGAATAAAAAAACAAAGGTTTTGAGCTTTTGACTGACCAAACTGAGATCCCGTCACACCTAATGGTTCAGAAACTGGATAAAATATGTGCCAGGATTTGTACATTCTGGAACTTATGATTGACACATCTGCTCCCATCTCTATCTACCCTTCCTCCTGTTTTTTATGCCACTAATTTTATTCTCTGGTCAGTGTAACATTTTCAGAGTTAATTCTAGTTAATTTTGTGTAAATATTAAGAGCTGAAGAACTGAAATCAAATACACAGGCACCTGTCAAATTTTACACTTACTTTTGACTACACTGTTGGAGTAATTTCATTCTCCACAGTGTTGTGAATATTCTTATTTTTATTTATGACAGCATAAATTTACTCTGGGAGATTGACATTCATTCTTTTTTTTTTTACTGTGTCCCATGTCCCTCCTCCTATTTCTGATCTACAGTATAGGCTTGGTGTTCTCTGGGGTCTGGTCAGTTCTGTAAAATCTTCATAAGAGTAAGAGTATGCACATCCCACCTCTCTGAGGCCAGGTGCAGGACAAAGGCGTATCTGACAGTGGAAAGAGTAGACGTCTGCACACTGTAGCTCCGCTCTGAAAATGTATTCAGGTCATACAATGTTTGAAGACCCTGCTGGGTCGAAACGGTGTATGACTTCAAGACCATGTTGGGTTGAAACGTTGTATGGCCTGCATAAATGTTCAAAGCGGAGCTATAGTGTGCAGACTTCTACTCCTTCCTCTGGTCAGTTCTGACCTCCTGCACCAGGTACTGGATATTTTCTCCGTGACCCGCTATTGACCTGGGAGACAGAGAACTCAAACGCCACTCCGTTGGGATCGGGTGGAGGATTCCAGCATATTATTCCAATCGTAACGCTGCTACCATCACTTCCCAGATGGAGAAGGAGAGGTGGAATGGAAAGCATAAGACGACAGAGCGTGAGAAAAGAATGCGGATGAAATAGAGAACAAGTAACATTAAAAAACAGGTACTTCCAAAGGTGTGTAGCAATGCAAAAGTGTAATGATTTGAAGAAGTATGATTTGACGGGGTATAATGATCTTATGCTTTGTGATCTGAAGGTTCAGATCAGTAATACTTTTTTAGGATGGAAATTTATGCACACACAGAAAATGGAGAAAAAAAAACAAAGAACATTCATATGTCTTTTCACCAAAAAACTTAGTTACTGTGTTCTTGGGTCTTGGAATTACCGTCTGTTCTTGAACCACTGCTTCAATGATAAGTACAGTAAGTACACATAACTTCCTGCATTTTGTTTAAGCTTGTGAAAAAAATCATCAATTTTTTTAGTTACTGAATTTTCAACATGCTTTTTCTCTGAAATTGGACAAAGTTGGACCAACATTTGTGGAAACAAAACAAAGGAGGTTCTGTGTTATAAAGCCCATTTCCGGTCTTAAACTCAATTTCGACCAGATATGCAGTTACTGCATTCTTTTTTGGTTCGGCAGTCAGGGGGGAGATGCAGTGAGAAAGGCAAAGAGACTGAGAGATAGTGTTTGAGAGAAACAGAGGAATAGAGCCAAAATAATAAACGGAGGGATGAAAGGTCAGGGAGATGGAAAGAGAAGGAGTGAGTACAGAGGTGGATGGACAGATGGAGAGGAAGAGAGGAAGGGGAGTGATGGAGTGATGGAGTGAAGGGGGGTGAAGAGAGAAATGCTACAAGATGAATGGAGGCCAACAGTGTGCAGAGCAGCTATTTATGTTTGGAGTGGACTGATCTGTTTTGATTTAAATTTTACTGCCAGGCCTCGAGTCTGTCACACACACTCAAATCCACGCACGCACGCACACACACACGCACACACACTGAAAACACACTCTCGATGAACTCTCAAATTTGTCTTGACAGCAGAGCGGAGCAGATGAGAAACAAATGTGAATTTTTAAATGGTTTGTGTGTGTATTCATGCACGCGCGCGTGTGTGTGTGTGCATGCACGCACGCGCACACACACACACACACACACACACACACACACACACACACACACACACACACACACACACACACACACACACACACAGTAAAAGGCGTACATTAATTGAGTCATCTGTATGAAACACGCACACACACACACACACACACACACACACACACACACACACACACACACACACACACACACACACACACACACACACACACACACACACACACACACACACACACACACACACACACACACACACACACACACAGTATAGACATACATGTCATGATAATCATCTTGTCAACTGTACGTTAGTTATTTTCTACAGCACAGACAGTATCACTCTGCGGGGCAGCGTATCAAACACTATACTCTTCCATAGTGGAGTTGGCAGAATAGCTGACCTAAACATCTCTATTATGAATCTCTCATAATGTTATATAAAACTTCCATGTATACTTAATAGACCCTACACGTGTACACACACACACACACACACACACACACACACAGAAATACAAATACATACTGTACAGACTTGCGCGCACACACACACACACACACACACACACACACACACACACACACACACACACACACACACACACACACACACACACACACACACACACACACACACACACACACACGAACAAGTGTTTTGTTTGCATTGGACTTGATTCCATACCTATTTTAGTGGCGCTGTAGATGTTCTCAATGGGGAAGACGGACCCCAGGCTGTACAGGAGCACTTTGGCCAGGGCGGGGATCAGCTGTGTCGTGGTCACCAGCACATTTACACAGTTACTCCTGAAAAGAGAGTCAAGTCAAGTCAAGTCAAGTCAAGTTTTATTGTCAATTTCTTTACATGCACTGGTCATACAAAGAATTTGAAATTGCGTTTCTTGCTCTCCCATGCAGACATAGACTAATCTAGGTAAGGACATAGACAGTATAGACATAGACAGTACTCATACATGGACATAAGACAGTATGGACATAGACAGTGCTCATACAGACATTTAAAGTGCAAGACTGGACAACAGAAGACTTGTAGAGAACATACAATTAGAGAGACAGAGAGACAGAGAGAGGGACAAAGAAATCAAGCCATTCATTCAAGATTGAATCCGTTTTTGTACATGTACATGCATTGCTGTAGCGTAGTGTAGTGCAGTGTAGTGTGGTGTAGTGCAGTGGTTCCTAACCTATGGGTCGGGACCCAACCTATGGGTCGCCAAAGATCCACAGGGAGTCGGGAAGCCCTCTTGATTTTAAGGGGTTTAATTTTAAATACCATATATAGCCCATGTTGAATAAATGACAAAGCATTTAACTAATATATGCATAGAAGCAACAAAATGTTAGTGCTATTAAACATTTATTCTATTTTTGATCGAAGACGAATTGAGGAATAAAATGACTGAAATCAGTTTTCGAAGGAAAAAGTCAAAGTCAAATCAAGTGACTCCCTCTAGTGCAGGCGGTCGCGCGGTGGGGTCACCAAAGCAATGTTTCCCAACCTTTTTTGTTTTGTGTACCCCCTAAGCATTTTCGTTGAGCCATGAGTACCCCCCAAGTCAAGTTCTATATCGCTTTCTCTGTCCCAATGTAACTGAGACCCATACATTTGTTAAAATTACATTTTTCCAAGTACCCCCTGCAGTGTACTTGCGTACCCCTAGTGGTACACGTACCCCTGGTTGGGAAACACTGCACCAAAGCTTACAATGGTCAAAACATGGGTCCCTGAAGAAAAAGGTTGGGAAGCACTGGTGTAGTGTGCACACATACAGTATATGAATGTGATATCTTTATTCGTTTGTCTGTGTATGCTACTACATATGAGTTCCTGTGTGTGTGTGTGTGTGTGTGTGTGTGTGTGTGTGTGTGTGTGTGTGTGTGTGTGTGTGTGTGTGTGTGTGTGTGTGTGTGTGTGTGTGTGTGTGTTTGTATGTGTGTGTGTGTGTCTTTAGGTGTTTGTTTGTACCTAGAGCTGATGATTGAGAGGGATTTGAGTGCGTTGGTGAGCCAGGAGTCTGTGAGAGCCTCCACCTCTGCCCGGAGCTGTAGCCAGGCATCCCTCTTGGCCGGGCCCAGCATACCTACAGTACACGAAACCCACAGCACAGCACCACCATTAGGTAGGAGGACTAACTTGCATTGTACATCGTAAACAGCCACATCTTCCTGGTTAGTTGTAGTAAAGAGGAGATATAAATTAAAGGGAAATTAGGGAATTTTCTGCAATTTCATGCAGATTTTTATTTTTTAAATTGCTCATGTCATAGCGTTTCTTTGGCCTTAATTAGCTTACCGCCGACATTGTTTTTGTACGTGGTATACAACTCCTTTACTCGCCGGTAACGGAAAGCCAGCTTCCTCATCCAGTCGACTCCGCCCCTAACGCCAGTTGCTAGGCAGAGGCTTGCGCTGGTCGCAGCTGCATGGAAGCCATCAGTTGCAAAACTGTAAGTACTGTCAATAACAACAATAGTCATATTTTACAAGCTGTTATTACTGTCACTTACAACAATACTCATAGTGTATGGTTATTACTGTCAATAACAACAACATAAAAATAAAAACACATTGTACAGTAAGCTATTACTATGAGCTACTATAATAATCATATTTTTAAAGGAACACTGTGTGAGATTTTTAGTTGTTTATTTCCAGAATTCATGCTGCCCATTCACTAATATTACCTTTTTCATGAATACTTACCACCAGCATCAAATTCTAAGTATTCATTATGACTGGAAAAATTACACTTTTCATACATGAAAAGGGGGATCTTCCCCATGGTCCGCCATTTTGAATTTCCAAAAACAGCCATTTTTTGCTGCAAAAATGACTGTACTTGGACCATACTAGAAAATATTTGTTTATTACTTAGTAAACTTTCATGTAAAGATCAAATTTGGCAATAGGCAGCCCAGTTTCAATGATCAGCATAGTTGCAATACCTTTTTGTCCATTTCCTGCACAGTGTCCCTTTAATGCAAAGCATTTTTTATGTTTATGTTCATTGACAACTAAGTTACATAAGCTGCCATCACTGTCAATACCAGCAATCATAACAGCTATCAAATTGTTATTACAATCCATAACATCAGAATCATTCAACAACAAAATATTTTCACGGTTTAATTGTTATACTTCTGTTGTATTTCTTTTAATAACATCACACAGATTCCATAACAAGTAGATGTAACATTTGAACACGTATATTTTACTACTTAAATATGACAACTGTAAGGTTAATACTTGTTTTAATAGTTAAAAGAGGTATAGCTAGTGTACAAGCAACATAAACAAGTGTTTGGTCCACTCCAACTGGTAGGTGTAGTCAGAGAAACAGTGTCTACATGGTGTCAGAAGAACACATCCCCGCTGCAGAGTAAACGTCCCGCCATATCATTCAGCCTGTTTCAGAGCTAAGGCATGATGAATTCATTTTTGGACATTTTCTTTCTCAGTCCAGTGTGTCTGCCTCTGCCATTGACTACTCTCCCCCTGTGTGCAGTGCTAGAGTATACATGGATTGACTACTCTACCCCCAGGGTGCAGTGCTAGAGTATACATGGATTGACTACTCTACCCCCAGCGTGCAGTGCTATAGCAAAGAGATGGATCTACGACAAGAGTGACAGCCGCTCGAAATACATAGAGAATGTAGTGAGAGATATACTTCATTTCCACGTAAAATACTAAGAAATATATTTCCAAATCATGCATTTTTCTCTAGTGAAGTTGGTTAAAGAAAATGTTAATTTTAGAGTGGGAGTGAATGACGACCGGAAACTGAGTGTGAATGACTTCCCAAAAAACGGCCTATTGTCCGCTCTTGCTGTAGATCCATTTCTTTGGCTAGAGTGTGTGTGTGGATGAGTGCAGAGAAGGGGAAGAGGTGCCCACCTGAGGTCCTGTCCGTTATCGTCTGACGACACGTCATCAATGTGCACCTGGTCACATTCCTGATAAATAACAAGCTCTGGTTAGTGCTACTGGCGGAAGAAGCAGCTATAGTCTCTTTCTCTCTCTTTCTCTTTCTCTCTCTCTCTCTCTCTCTCTCTCTCTCTCTCTCTCTCTCTCTCTCTCTCTTTCTTTCTTTGTGTGTGTATGTGTCTAAACAAAACTGACAAAATGTCAATGCAAAAACGAAGAAAAACCCAGCCACTAGCCCAATGACCGTTGGCATAGTTTTTGAAAAAATGTGACCTTTCAAACAGCAAAACAGATCATGCTAGACAGAAGATGTTGACATTTTTTCAAGCTGTCAGTCCTGCTGTGGCCAGCAGATGGCAGCAGTCTCATATTATCAGCAAACAGAAGGGACGCGGTTTGGGGGCAGGCAGGGCTGGTTTAATGCACAGGCTACATAAGGTGGCAGCCTAGGAGCTCCTAATTGGCCACAAGTGAAAATAACAGAATAAAGATAACATGCAATATTCAAAAATTCATCTGTCACGTTGTGTATAGTTGCTACACACAATATCCTTCATTCCTAACTTGTAACTATGGCCCTGTTTATGTCAATTTGTGGCGAAATTTGCTTTCTAGGGGGTCCTACTTCAACCTATTAGCTTAGGGGCCCTAGGCGATTTTAATCAGGCCCTGGGGGCAGGTCACGAGTCAGAGTCTGGGATGGGAAAACAATGATAGGGTGTAAAAAAAAAGACAAAGAAGAAAGGGGAGACAGCGTGAATCTTTCTGTTATCTGTCTGTGTCTATCTATCTAACTAATAAAGAAACGAAAAGGTCTTAGGTAGAATGGTTAACAACAGGGGGTGGTAGAGGAGAAAAAACAACGAGATGAGACAGGGTTAAACAGAAAAGGGGTGGGGGGGAGAAGATAAGATGAGATAGGGTTGAGAAGTAGGAGGGGAAAGCAGGGATGTACCTCAAGGTCGTTGAAGAACAGATGTGTGTCTGCAAGGTTGAAGATCATCTCCTCCATCCGTAAGCCAAGCGTCACCGCCAGAGGAGGGTCCTAATCAGAACGGTATCATCATCATCATCCTCATCCTCATCAT
>NC_085874.1:32481543-32484043 GCF_034702125.1 Engraulis encrasicolus
AGCTCATAATAGGGTCCCAACTATCAAAACGGAAGGGCCCTGGGCCCAGGGGAAAGTGCCCTGCTCGTTCCCACTACAGTATAGCTTCGCCCCCGTTCCTGTTGAAAACTCAATTCCCACTACTGCTGTGGTGTGCAGTGCTGTCATCCCTCCAAGACCCTGTAGTGGCCTATGGGGCCCCAAGCGGTGGCTTGTGTTGCCCGTTGGGCCCCTGACTCGAGGAGTAGGGTCTGGGAAAGGTTTCCCAGTCCTACTCTCTCACTCCCTCTCTCTCTCTTTCTCTTTCTCTCTCCCTCCCTCCCTCCCTCTCTCTCTCTCTCTCAGTGCAGCCTCTCTTTGAGATAACCCGTTTAGACAGCGCCAGCTGCCAGCGAGTGCTGCGAGGGTAGGAAAACAGCATCTGTCTTACAAAATGGCCTCGTCACGCTCGTCTTTATCACCGCGATCTGGATATACAGCTCCATTGCTTGATGAAAATAGGGTTTGATTTATTCCTCTTAAAGCACCACTACGAGTTTAGCCTAAGGTCATTTGTTGATAGGACGTCCCCCCCCTTCCAATCCAATAGTCATGATCCAAAGAAACAAGAGACAGAGAATAAAAGAATGACTAGAGAGAGAGAGAGAGAGAGAGAGAGAGAGAGAGAGAGAGAGAGAGAGAGAGAGAGGGGGAGAGAGAGAGAGAGATCAACGAAAGAGAGCAAAGAGAAAGACAAAGCAAGAGACTGCTGATTGGCTTAAGCTTACCTGGGTGGAGCTCTGCAGCCTGTCCCGTCATGACGGGGGCGGGATCTTGCAGCTGATAGGTGGAGACGGAGCCGGTGCCGTCCACTGAGCTGTTGGACGTCACGTAGGGTCCATAGGAGGAGGCAGAGTAATACTGGGCGTACTGGTTCTGTCCGAACGCCGTGTAGGACGGGTACTCCTGCACAGAACACACAAAACAGTTCAATACAAATGCCATTATAAGGTGGAAATTACCACACATAACAAGCATACATCATATAAGGCAGGTACTTAATTTCTCCACAACGCCATATACATGTACATGGGGACTTAATTTTTGTTTTCTCCTGGCGGTGCGACACTTAGCTGCGCACAACTCAACCTCTGATTGTTGGAAATCGCTGTCGGTCAAAGAAATTGCTCATGTGGTTGGCTGCCAGTGTCTTGCCCCTCCTCACAACATCGTGTTTATAAACACGGTGAACCCATGTATAGGGTGGCTACTCCTGCCCAAAACAAAAAAGCTGGCTGAGCGGTTCATACAACTGGATACATTTATAATAAACACCCATATACTATCACACTTGCAAATACAATACTGCTTGTAATGGTTTTGTATAGAGGCAGCACAAATATTGTAGGACTACTTGTGGCAACCAACCAATAACACAACCAAACACGCACGTACAGTACATGGGCAAACCAAACAGCAGACTGTTGCCTCCTTTGCAGACACATAACGCCACAAGAATGCATAAATAAGGGAACGACTCTAACACATTCAGGGTTGAAAGCACAGGATGCCCCCAAGAGTATTATAACTTTATTCCTTCAGGGTCCTCTTGGTGTTCCTAGATTGTGTGTTTTAGAAAAGTGTTTTCGTGCTTTTATTTTTTTTGTACAGTAAAACACTCCACCATACTGAAACTGAGAAACAGAGGGAGGGCACAAAGGAAGGGATATGTTGAGAGACGAAAAACACAGAGGGTGAGAGAAAGAAAGGCAGAAAACGAAAAAAGAAAGAAGAAAAACGAGAGAGAGAGAGAGAGAGAGAGAGAGAGAGAGTGCGAGAGAGAGAGAGAGGAAAAAGAGAGAGAGAGAGAGAGAGAGAGAGAGAGAGTGCGAGAGAGAGAGAGAGGAAAAAGAGAAAGACAGTCTGAGTTCTGGGCCACTTCAGCAGACTGCAGGTCTTTTATTGAGTTCCTCAGAAGTTTACTGTCCCTTGGGGCTTTTTAGAGCGCCGCACAGACACACTCTTTATGGGAGATTCCCTAAAGCTGTCAGAGAGTCTAGCTCCAATACACTCTTTATATACAGTACACACACACACACACACACACACACACACACACACACACACACACACACACACACACACACACACACACACACACACACACACACACACACACACACACACACACACACACACACACAAATACATAAATACACATGCACATACAGTATACAGTACTTCCATATAAAGTACATATGCTCTGTCTCCCTCTCATCTTACACACGCACGGTGAGTGCACACGCACACACACACACATGAGCGTGCACAGAGGCCACTCTTTTAGTCAGCACATCAATCAAAGGGGACATTTAAGATGTCTAAAGGCCCTTCTATAAGTATTCTACTCATACAAAACTCTATTAGTGATTGCATGCAGATGATTGTCCTCTTACATACTCACATGCATCTGTGTGTGTGTGTGTGTGTGTGTGTGTGTGTGTGTGTGTGTGTGTGTGTATGTGTGTGTGTGTGTGTGTGT
>NC_085874.1:32489043-32496543 GCF_034702125.1 Engraulis encrasicolus
CCAGGAATGAAAGACGAGGATGGAGAGACAGGGGAGAAAGACGGAGGACAGGAAGGAGAGAAAAAGAGAAGGAGAGAGAGAGCGAAAGAGAGAGAGAGAGAAAGAGAGCAAGGGAAAGAGGAAACGGTGGAAGCAACACAAGTGTTAAAAAAGGAGAAGATGAGAGGAAATAAAAAGAGAAGGAAGGACAATGCTATGAAGAAAGAAAGAAAGAAAGAAAGAAAGAAAGAAAGAAAGAAAGAAAGAAAGAAAGAAAGAAAGAAAGAAAGACAGACAGAAAGAAAGTGCTGGGATGTAGAGGAGTGCCATAACAGGAAGTTGCCTCTCACACTCAATCATGTTGATCGGCCTCTTCAAAGCTCCTGTCTTCTCCTCCTCTCTTCATCTGTTGTTCCCTCTCTCTTTTCATCTTCTCCTCCTCTAAGCCTTCTCTCCCACTCCCCCCACCTCTCTGTGTCTCCTTTCTTCCACTCTACCTCTTTCTCCTTTACCTTACAGCCTCCTCTCCTCTCTTCATCGTTTCTTTACTCTCTCTCTCTCTCTTTTTCAAGTTCTCCTCCTTTATGTCTTTTCATCTGCCCTTTCCTCTCTCTTTTCTTTTTTTTCTTTATCCTTCATGTCTTCTCTCGCTCTTTGTAAGCTTCTTCCTCCTTTCTTCAATCCTTGCTCCTCTCCACCTCTTTCTACCCTATGTCCACATGTCTTTCCTTGCGCTACCTCTCTCTTCTTGTCATAAGCCTGATTCGGACGGGACTTTTATTACCTAAGGACCCCCGGTAATTCGGAATAATTACGGAGAATGTCTTCTTAGTCCTGTGCGAATGTGCCATGTCCGCGATTTGTGAGGTAATAATTCCGCCACGAATTACCTACTGTATTTCGGCGAAACACAGACGTCCTGGGGTAATTTCACATAGGCGCGCCGTCTGTACCCCCTTGTAATGTCTGTGAATTGAGTAAATAACAGACGTTTATTAATCCTGTCCGAATGCACCCCGAGAAATCACGGAGGTCCGGGGGTAATTGCGAATTACCAGGGGTCCATAGGTAATATTTATCCCGTGCGAATCGGGCTTTATTCTCTGTCCTTTGTCTTGCACCTCTTCCTGACCTCCCTCCTCCTATTCTCTCTTCCTCTGCCCTCATCTCTCCAGTCTTTTCCTTTTTCTTCTCCTTCTGCTCCTCCTCCTTTATGTGTTCTACCTCTTTGTATCCTCTCACAGTCAATCATGTTTAGTTGTCATATCAAAGGGTTCAACTACTCTCCTCCTCATCACAGTCATATCATCATTGTCATCATCATCGTCATTGCCTGCATCATCACCATCATTATCATCATCACCATCATTATCATCATCATCATCATCATTCTCTTCCTCCTCATCTTCATCATCATCATTAGCAATACACACTTAAGCTCATAAATGCACACACATGCATTCAAACACGCACACACACACACAGGCACACACACACGCATACACACACAGAAAAACAGACACATGCACAGGTGCGCATGTACTTGGGCGAGCGTGCACACACACACATACACAAACACACACAGACACACACACACACACACACACACACACACACACACACACACACACACACACACACACACACACACACACACACAGTGGACATTTTGTTTGGAACTGAATGCTTAATGCTACAAAAGAGTCCTCTAATTTCACTGTCCAATGGAGTTGCTTCGCCGTGACATCCAACAGAACGTACACATCAAAGGGGGCAAACTACACATGGGTAGAATCTTCATAACCACCATGACTGCCCACCTCTCTCTTTCTCTTTCGCTCTCTTCTTCATCTCTCTCTCTCTCTCTCTCTCTCTCTCTCTCTCTCTCTCTCTCTCTCTCTCTCTCTCTCTCTCTCTCTCTCTCTCTCTCTCTGTTTCTCTCCATTCTCTGGGTGCATTGAGATGTCAGAGGCTAACTGTCACCACAGGGGGAGCATATGGTCTGCAACTGTGCACGTGTGTGTGTGTGTGTGTGTGTGTGTGTGTGTGTGTGTGTGTGTGTGTGTGTGTGTGTGTGTGTGTGTGTGTGTGTGTGTGTGTGTGTGTGTGTGTGTGTGTGTGTGTGTGTGTGTATGAGTGTGTGTGTATGTGTGTGTGTGTGTGTGTGTGTGTGTGTGGGTGTGGGTGGGTGTGTGTGCGCAAAAAAATATGCGTGCGTTTGAGAGCAAGAACGAGACAGAGCGAGAGAGAGAGAGAGAGAGAGAGAGAGAGAGAGAGAGAGAGAGAGAGAGAGAGAGAGAGAGAATTAAGCAGTTGTGACAGAACGGTTAAGGCTCTCCATAAGGTTGAGGTGCTACATAAGGCTGAGGCTCTCCAGATTTGTGAGAGCTGCACACTGCACATGTGTCTGTATGTGAGAGAGTATTTGTGTGTCTGTGTGTGTGTGTGTGTGTGTGTGTGTGTGTGTGTGTGTGTGTGTGTGTGCATGTGTGCGTATGTGCCTTTGTGTGTGTGTGTGTCTGTCTGTCTGTCTGTCTGTCTGTCTGTCTGTCTGTGTCTGCGAGTATGTTTCTGTGCTTCATGTGTGTGTGCGTAAGTATGTGCCTTTGTGTGTGTGTGTGTGTGTGTGTGAGTGCGTAAGTATGTGCCTATGTGTGTGTGTGTGTGTGTGTGTGTGTATGTGTGTGTGTGAGTGCGTAAGTATGTGCCTATGTGTGTGTGTGTGTGTGTGTGTGTGTGTGTGTGTGTGTGTGTGTGTGTGTGTGTGTGTGTGTGTGTGTGTGTGTGTGTGTGTGAGTGCGTAAGTATGTGCCTATGTGTGTGTGTGTGTGTGTGTATGTGCCTATGTGTGTGTGTGTGTGTGTGTATGTGCCTATGTGTGTGTGTGTGTGTGCTACCTGAGCCAGCGTAGGTGTCCAGCCCTGTGTCCCCTGAAGTGGTGACGGCGTCACTGTTGTTCAGAGGCTCTGTCTTCACTGCAGGGACACGACACGCAACGTTAATATGGAAATAAACACACACACAAACACACACTACAAACTCACACAGACACACCGACTCTCACACACACACACACACACACAGTACAAACTCACACAGACACACCGACTCACAAACACACACACACACACACACACACTACAAACTCACACAGACACACACACAGAGACACACACACACAGACACACACGTGCGCACGCACGCTCGCACACATGCACACACACACACAGACACAGACACACACTGACACACACGCGCGCACACACACACACGCACACACACACACACACACACACGGATGCGCACACACACACACACACACACACACAGACACAGACACACACTGACACACACGCAGGTGGCAAACACACACACACACACACACACACCACAGACACCAAGCCCAAGCCATTTCTTATACGCACGCACGCACGCACACACACACACACACACACACACACACACACACACACACGGATGCGCACACACACACACACACACACACACAAACACACACGCACGCGCACACACACACACACACACACACACTCCACAGACACCAAGCCCAAGCCACGTCTTATAAGGGAGCACAGCACACCATGCGGGCAACCATGACGGTTGTATACTGTATATAAGACCCATGAGACAACACACAAATAAAAGTACACAAAACAAAAACAAAAAGTTAACACACACACACACACACACATACTATTGTGCGCTGTACCATAGTCCTTTGAACTTGGTGGTGTGGGGGAGGAGCTGCAGCCCAACAGCCAATCGGCTGTGTTTAGAATGGTCATGTTCTCACCTAAGGGGGCGGGGTTAAAGGCTGTTACCATACCGACAGACTACATTACCCATAATCCAACACTCAAACACACACACACACACACACACACACACACACACACACACACACACACACACACACACACACACACACACACACACACACACACACACACACACTTCAATGTTGTGCATAATTTTACACTGTATGTGACTACTACACCAATACAATGGTCTGCTTCTATCTCTCTTCTATGCAGTAGTTTTCATACTGAGATTAAAATGAAGTGTGAACATAAACTTGACCAGGAATTCTTTCGTGAGCATCAGTGACACTGGACAATATTGTAAATCAGTAAATCATTCAAACAAACAAACAAAAAAACAAAAACAAAGCCACAAATAAATAAATGCAAATGAATCTTCCGCAAAAGCCCTGAGAGAAATGACAGGCCCTAAAAGTTAAGAACTTTAAAAAGAGAAATTAGATATACAATCAATTACTGTGGATATTTTTCTAATGATAAATGTATAAGTAGAATGTGCATTAAGACGGCCTACAGTGTAAATCATTTGGATGTCTATGACCGTAGAGCTGGAAAGGGAATCGCTCGGTTGATGGGAACACATACATCACACACATGCCTGTGCCATCACTGTCACAGATAGAGGATGCCAAGCATGCCACAAGGTGTGTGTGTGTGTGTGTGTGTGTGTGTGCGCGTATGTGTGTGTGTGTGTGTGTGTGTGTGTGTGTGTGTGTGTGTGTGTGTGTGTGTGTGTGTGTGTGTGTGTGTGTGTGTGTGTGTGTGCGTGTGTGTGTGTGTGCGTGGTGTGTGTGTGTGTGTGTGTGTGTGTGTGTGTGTGTGTGTGTGTGTGTGGTGTGTGTGTGTGTGGTGTGTTGTGTGTGTGTTGTGTGTGTGTGTGTGTGTGGTGTGTGCGTGTGTGTGTGTGTGACTGTGTGTGTGTGTGTGTGTGTGTGTGTGTGTGTGTGTGTGTGTGTGTGTGTGTGTGTGTGTGTGTGTGTGTGTGACTGTGCGTGTGTGTATGTTTGTGTGCGAATGTATGTGCGCACTTTTGAGACATGCATTTTCAGCTTATTGACTCATGTGTGTGTGTGTGTGTATGTGTGTGCGTGCGCGCGCAAGTGTGTGTGTGTGTATCTCCTCAAACACCCCCCTGCCCCCAAACAACCATCCCCATTGCTACCTCCCCAGGCAGCCCCACCTCCCCCCATCCAAGCTCCCCATCCACCAGCCCAGCCCAGCCCCCCTCCGCAGTCCCACCAGTGTGTCCAACCACCCCTCCACCCATCCCCCCCCCAAACCAGCCACACCCCAGCTGGTTGGTCCCAGATTAATGTTCAGCTGTCTCTGTGGCCATCACCCAGAGGCCCTCTCCACCCTCCACCCTCCACCCTCCACTCCCACACCCTCCACCCTCCACCCTCCACCCTCCACCCTCCACCCCCCCACCCTCCGCCCTCCACCCACGACACTCCGCCCTGGCCAGCAGGCCTCTGCGACGTCCAGGACAGATGGCAGCCAGGGTTGCCAGATGTGACTGATGGTTTTCCAGCCCAATAAATGCTGTAAAAATGTGCCTGGAGTCACCAAATCCCACCCAATTACAATTGAAATTCTATTGATTACTATCTACTGATGACATTTTTTGCCGAAAACCCAGCCCAATACACTGTTTTATCCACAGCTGGTCATCCTTAACATCCCAGTTAAGCAGGAAAACACCCAAACTGGCAACCCTGACGACAGACAGGCTCTCCCTCCTCCTCTCCCTCCTCTCCCTCCTCCTCTCCCTCCTCCTCTCCCTCCTCCTCTTCTCCCTCTTCTCCCTCCTCCTCTCCCTCCTCCTCTACCCCCTTCTCTCCCTCCTCCTCCTCCTCCTCCTCCCCCTCTCCGGCAGGGCAGGGCAACCCGACACCTCCTTTATCAATACTGCAGCAGGAGCACAGCCCTCGGGGCAGACTGACGGACACCCAATACCCTCTCAGGCCCCACACTCACACACCACCATCACACACACCACCCATCACCCCAGAAGAGAGAGAGAGAGAGAGAGAGAGAGAGAGAGAGAGAGAGAGAGAGAGAGAGAGATAAAGAGAGAGAGAGAGAGAGAGACAGAGAGAGAGAGAGAGAGAGAGAGGGAGAGAGAGAGAGGGAGAGAGAATGGAAGACAAAGAAGTAAGAAGAAAGAGAAGAATGGATGAGAGGGGGTGGATAAGAGAGAGGGGAGGGGAGATGAGAGATACTAGGTATATGTAGGTAAAGAAAGGGGTACGAGAGAAAGAGAAAAAGAGAGAAAGAGAGGGTTAAGGCAGAAAGACAAAGAGTGGAAGGATTAAACAGAGAGAGACAGGGATGTAAGAGAAGTATTAGAGAGAGAGAGAGAGAGAGAGAGAGAGAGAGAGAGAGAGAGAGAGAGAGAGAGAGAGAGAGAGAGAGAGAGAGAGAGAGAGAGAGAGAGAGAGAGAGAGAAAGAAAGACAGGCAAGAGTGGAAATGAGAGTAAGGCATGGGTCACACCAAAAAGAACAAAGCGCCACTGGCAAAGAACAACGTGACTCACAGACCATAATAACTCATAATTACATAACGCTTAAACCCGTGTTCTCGCTCATTGGTAACTGATGAGAAGTCCAAATGTCAGCGCAAAAGAAAAAAAAATGAAGCAAAGGAAGAAAGAAAAACATGAAAGGACGAAATACAGTGAGAAATATACTGCCCTGATGAAGACTTTTAGTCTTTTGTTTGGCCAGAGTGCCTGAGAGTCCACTAGGACACGTTAAATTGACACTCACAAGCATCCCGTTACGTTCTGGAAGCAAAAAACGGAGTTCATCTTGGATCAGAGGCTTTGCTCCCGTGTTGCTAGTTTGTCCATCATCCTACTGACAAACACGACAGAGAGCAGTTTTCTCATCCCTAAAAAAATATCTCCGCTGCTTGGAAAAAAATCACCTCCAGTGCTACTGCTGGTGGTGGTCTGTTGACTCCCCCATCTAAGGGGCCAAGTCATTTTTATTTGTGCAGCGCATTTCAAAGGGAAGGCCTCCACAGGAAATATATATGAAGCATAAAAATGGACGGCATGCAAATCCACGAGGCCCAGCAGGGGTAAACTGGGCCTGTTCGGACTGGCCAGGAAACTTGGCCAAGAGGAACTGGATCTAGAATAGACCCAGAACCCCAAGGCTGAGCCTTACTTATGGCACAGATAAAAGTGTCTTCTTTTGTAGAGTTACTTGGGCACAATCCCCGGTGCTGAACAAAAACGTGACGTTTTGTGGAAAAAAAGTTCAAACACTCCTTAGGATTTTTCTCTGGCATGATGACATTTCGACCTCTCGGTCTTCCTAAGATTCCATTTTTTTTAAACCACAAAACAGATTAAAGTGTGACAGCAGCACAGGAACTGAACTGGATCTGGCCAGTGGACTGAGTCACAGTAAGTGACGGCAGGCCCGCCGACAGAGGAGGACAACCGGGTATGTTGTCCCGGGCCAAGGGGAGACAGGGGCTCCTGAATTGGGTCCCCATTACATTGTATGTGTTGGGTAGGGGGCCCTTTTAGATAACTTTGTCCTGGGCCCAGCAAAAGCTGTCAGCGGTCCTGAGTGATAGTACAGACAAGTGTGATTGCCATGCAAGAACCTAACTGGACCCATGAACAAAAGGCGACGAGGAGTCAAAGGATTGTAGCAGGGGAATTC
>NC_085874.1:32501543-32504043 GCF_034702125.1 Engraulis encrasicolus
TTTCAAGGCACCCCAAACCAACAAGCCGTTACATGGCATCACATCCGATACCACACAAGCTTAGAAAAGTAACACATTTGGAGACGTCACACGACCTACGTTCGAAGTTGCAGCTGACTAGGGCGACCTATATTTACTTTATTGTGTGGCACCCCTGTTGAGAAACACTGCCCTATATACACGGGGCCCTGGTAGCTCAGTCACACATTACCCCCTGTATGACACCACTGAATAGAAGGCTTGAGGACAGATGCAGAAAGAGACAAGAAGACAGAAGAGAAAGGGAAAGATAGAGAAAAAAGGAGGGGGGGGGCAAGAACAAGACAAAAATGAGAGAGACAGAAAGAGAGAAAGAAGTAAAAGGCTGCTCTTGGTGTTGAAATTAGAAATGATGCTTTAAATGTCTTCTTGTGGTGGAAATAGTTTCCAGTCCGATCTGGGCACACACACACACACACACACACACACACACACACACACACACACACACACACACACACACACACACACACACACACACACACACACACACACACACACGCACACGCACACGCACACGCACACACTTGGGCCAAGACTTGAATGCCTGGGGTTCAAGCCAGCAGGGTTGACGACCATCCGAGCACATGTAATACACCACACACAAGCGCGCGCACATGCACACGCACACGCACACGCACACACACACACACACACACACTTCCAAATACATACATACTTTACAATATACAGTACTCTCACAAGTAGCCATTGAAAAGCGCTGGTGAGGAATCCACTACCACTGCACACACACACACAAGCAAGCACACACACTGTTTTTCACACACACACACACACACACAGACACATGTGTTGAATTCTTTATTTGAACCAATCAAATACATTTTATGGAGTTAAAAAAGAGATAAAATACCGCTTTGAAAATAATGGGGTAGAGAGAACATTGACTATAGTAGCTTCAAAACTGTAGTTAGAGAGAGAGTGTGTGTGTGTGTGTGTGTGTGTGTGTGTGTGTGCGTGCGTGCGTGCGTGCGTGTGTGCGCACGTGTGTGTAGATATCGAAGTGAAACAGAGAGAATAGAATGCTCTATGTGTAAAATGTTTTATGTGTGTGTGTGTGTGTGTGTGTGTGTGTGTGTGTGTGTGTGTGTGTGTGTGTGTGTGTGTGTGTGTGTGTGTGTGTGTGTGTGTGTGTGTGTGTGTGTGTGCGTGTCCGTGTGAGCGCGTATGTGTATGTGTGTGTGTGTGTGTGTGTGTGTATGTGCGTGCGTGCGTGCGTGCGTGCGCATGTACTTGTGTGTGTGTGTGTGTGTGTGCGTGCGTGTGCGTCAGGGCTTAACACTAACACACGCCAGGTAGCCAAATGCGGGTGAAAGTCGGCGTTGGCTAGTAGATACCGAAGGTTCACTAGCCATTCTGGCGGGTCCGTTACATTTCTGAATGATGAGGCACCGCATTTTGTAGTTTTTTTTCTTCGGACCGTCTTTGCTACAAAAGCAATACAATGCGATTTCACGAGCCTACAATACCCATGAAGCACCTGTGTCACGTGTCACCTGTGTCTCACGCAAGCCAGGAATCTGATAGGCCTAGAGCTAGTCTTGCGAAGAGGAGTGACAGCGAGCTACCGGGATATCAGCGTGCGCTTCGAAATGTCACTGGAAACCTTCACGTGAAAATAAAGTAGCGAAGTTCATCTCAACTGACCTGTTTTGCGATCTGTCATTACTACAATACTTAGTAGTAGTGGTCATTAAAATGACCAAAGCGAGAGGAAAACATGTCAGTCTGTCTTACTCTTGTGAAAGTAGCCTATCATTAGCGCAGTGATAAGACAAGGACACATGCGGCATTAATAATGTTTGGTTTAAATTATTTTCTGATTTGCCTGTGTCTTCATACCTTAATATTCCTCCATGTTTCTTGTGCTGTTGTTCCCGACTGTCAAACCGTTCTTAAAAAAAACGCGCAGTAGTAGCCTTCCAGACTGCACAAAAGCATCCCATTGCATGTCCCTTCGCAGGTGCCCGTCTCGCCCGTTTGTATTTTACAACTCACTATTAAACGGAATGAAAGGAAGTCGTAGACCCTTCTGTAGTTACCGCATCTGTGTGTGCTTTCTAGTGGATACTTTTATAAGCAAATATTCCAGAAGAGGTGCTATTCCACATCCATGTCCGAGGACCGGCCAACTTGGCAATGACTTTAGGCTATCTACTTTGCGCATGAATTTGGACGGCGACCACAGATAGGCCTATATGATATGAAGAAGTCCCTCCAGATTAAAGACGAAAATATTTTGCTCTCGTGTAGCTTACATTTGTGCCCTTCCACAACACTGTGCTTGGTGTTTCTGCATGGTAGCCTAAATATACTATAGGTTATGCCATTCCTCTGATCAGTAAATCTGTTCTTTGCATAGCATGCATGCATGGACCAGTTAATAGGCCTAACAATTCTAATTGCCCTATAGCATATTATATTATATTAATTATATTAT
>NC_085874.1:32506543-32509043 GCF_034702125.1 Engraulis encrasicolus
TCTTTGGGGGAGCTATTCGATCTCTGGTCTCCAACCTCCAATCTCGAAACGATTGTTGTTTCAATAACAATGGTGGCTCGCTTCGACGAGTCACTGTATTGTAGACTCTACCACATATTGGATTCTTTAGACGAATAACAGAGAGTGGTTTTGGAGGAATTTGTTGGAGGCAAAGACAGACAAGTTATAGATAAAGCCATGCCTTCTGGACATTCATCCAACACGCGCTCTCCCAGACCTTAGTGAGTGGAGCTTGTGAAAGTGTATGCGGAACTACACTGGTCGGGCAAGGGTCAGGCTAGTCCAGTCGGGCAATTCTCTTTTATAGAACCCGAGGAGCATAGGATCTGGGGAACACAGGTACGATCCCATATCATGGGCAAGGTAAGGATAGCAGACGGGCAGCTGGCAGTTTTAGGCAGGCCCGGGAAAAAGCCATCAGAAAAGCCACTCCAATGAATAAATATAATATAATAATGCCCCAGTGATGCACTGCCCCCGCTTCCCCCAAACCCAATCCCTTTGGGCCTGGGACAACTGACCCCTTTTCCCGCACTCCTGTGTCAGCTTCCCTGGCTAGTAGAATTATGATGGTCTTGGCAAGGCCAGCACTACAGTATGCTGCCACAGGTGTGGTGTGACAGCCTAAGCCAGTGCTGTGATGCCCCAGTGCCTCTTGGCTGGGGTGGCTGGGTCTCAGACAGTAAAGGCAGAATGAATTCTTTGTTGCACGTAGCAAAGCGGTAGCACGGTGCCATCACATCACACGCACACTGAAACATAACTCTCTTGTCTCTTACTAAGTGTGTGTGTGTGTGTGTGTGTGTGTGTGTGTGTGTGTGTGTGTGTGTGTGTGTATGCGTGTGTGTATGCGTGTGTGTATGCGTGTGTGTGCGCGCGCGTGTGTGTGTGTGTGTGTGTGTGTGTGTGTGCGTGTGTATGCGCGTGTGTGTGTGTGTGTGTGTGTGTGTGTGTGTGTGTGTGTGTGTGTGTGTGTGTGTGTGTGTGTGTGTGTGTGTGTGTGTGTGTGTATGTGTGTGTCAGTCCTGGACTCTGTGCCCTCTTATCATTTTTGAGTGTCTGCCTGGGACAAAGAGGACAGCCCAAGGAGAGAGAGAGGGAGAGGGGGTAGACACAAGAGACCAGATAAAACACAATAGGCCCCTAATTTGAAAGGCTGGCAAAGAGCAAAAGTCTTTCCTGTCTGACGTATGGACCAAACATATAACATGGTACATACATATTTAAGCAATGGGACACATTAGACTTCAGGCCTTGGTCGTCCTACATATTATTAGTCCATGGAAGCAAAGCGACTACAGATTGTGACTGGGGCTGGCTTGTCATACAACAATACACATTTAGATAACAGAAAATACTATAGTGTTAACTTTAATCTTTGGCCAGTATGACATTTTCAGAGTCAATTCCTCTCTATATCGTGTAAACACACACAGAGCTGTAGAGAAATGAAATTACACTATCTGTAGAATTTCTTACTTTTGACTCCACTCTCCACATTGTTGTAAATACTCCACCTGGATTTAGAATAGTTTACTTGAAACATTGACAACTCATATGCTTTTTACTGTGCACCCTCTTAAGGTATTGTGAAGGTAATGCCTTAATGTGAGGGTTGGACTGATACTGATACCTTCTGTAGCACTCTGTGAAATCAGCCATAGGGCATAAAGAAAGGTCAAATGCGAAAAGGAGTCTACAGTAGAATCGACCAATTTTTTGCCAAATATCTCTCACAGACATCTATACTTTCGAGTCCATCTACCAAAGCTTTGCCACATCACAACCACAGAAGTGTGAGATTACGTGTCCCCCGAGTCATAGCCAAGCAGTTTCAGAGTAGAGCATGACACGGGATTTTCACTCCCGTCCCATCCCGGTCCCAGAAAAAAAAAAAAATCCCATCCCGGACTGGACTAAAAGAAACAAATCTCAAAATCACTCAAAATCAATCCCACTCCCGTTTCATCAAAAAAACGAGGCTTTTTTTAATGAAAAAATAAGCGAGCATTCCCGCTCTCGTTCATTTTTATTCCCGCTCCTGCCCGCTCCCATTCATCTTTATTCCCGCTCCTGCCCGCTCCCGTTCATCTTTGAATTTTGACTCCCATCCCGCGGGAATCCCGCAGGACCCGCGGGACCCACAGGAATCCCTGAAAAATGTCATCCTCTATTTCAGAGGCACTGTAAGTGGTTATAGTATGCACTGTAGATGGGGGATTGGATGACTAGTGATCTCCTTGTGTGTGCACTGTGTGATGGGAATGACAAAGAATGGAGGAATTCTGAAATTTTATAGTGTTTGACTTTTTTTCCCGCAAGGTGATAATGAGTGACAAGTCTGTTAATAATAAACCAAATGAAATAAAATTTCGACAAATCATCTGCTCAAGTCAAGTGTGGTGGATCTATCCAAACATTGGCCTGATCTGGACAAAACACACATGCACTCACACGTGCACGCACGCACGCACACACA
>NC_085874.1:32519043-32524043 GCF_034702125.1 Engraulis encrasicolus
ATAATAATAATAATAATAATAGGTACCAGTTGCAGTAGTAGTAGTAGTAGAAGTAGTAGGCCTAGTAGTTGTGGTAGTAGTAGTAGAACAATATTAATAGTAGTAGTGGTGATAGTGCTAGTAGTAGAACATGCTGTCACATGTACTTTCAAACTTAAAATAGGCCTACCAGAAACAAAAACATAACTGTAAGTGTAACCGATAAAAAAAAATATCTTAAATTCTTAATCAGATGGCCATAGAAAGCAATGAGGAGTGTGTGAGGAGATGAGTGAATCACGGGGTGACATGTCCCTGAGTCATAGAGCCGGGTTGGTCAGGGGTGAGGAGAGCAGAGGAGAGCAGAGGGCAGCTTGGGGATTAGTGGTGAGCCTCTTCATGCCTGAGCTTTATAACTACTGGTGCAATAATGAGCAATAATGTGTATTAGGTCTTTGGTGTATTTTTGCATTTGTGTGCTTACAGTATGTAAACGGAGAGACACCTTCATTTCCTTTAGGATTAATAAAGATTCTCTCCTCTACTCTACTCTACTCTACTCTACTCTACTCTACTCTACTCTACTTTACTCTACTCTACTCTACTCCTCTCTACTCAAGTCTACTCTACTCTATGCTACTCTACTCTACTCTACTCCGGAAGAAGAGTTAGTCTAACTCAATGGCACTTTCTGGTTAAATAAAGGATAAATAAATACTCTACTGTACTCTACTTCACGCCTCTCTGTCAATCATATCATAACTGTAAGGTGTGTGTGTGTGTGTGTGTGTGTGTGTGTGTGTGTGTGTGTGTGTGTGTGTGTGTGTGTGTGTGTGTGTGTGTGTGTGTGTGTGTGTGTGTGTGTGTGCCTGCGTGTGTGTGTGTGTGTGTGTGTGTGTGTGTGTGTGTGTGTGTGTGTGTGTGCGTGCATGCGTGCGTGCAAGTGTATGTGCAAATTCAAAAGGTGTGTGTGTGTCTATGCATGTGTGTGCATGTGCTGTGTGCGAGTTCAACTGATTGGTCTCGCTTGCTGCTCGAAACATCAAACATTTGCACTTTTCAATATCAAAAAAGACAACATAAATTGTAGTCAAAAAAATTGTTTGATATCATACAGTATGACACTGGACATTTAAGTGAGAAGCATCATAATCAGGCCAGCAGGCAGGGCTGTGAAGATTAGTGTTTATATGCTTTCTACTGATATCAGTTTGCGAATTTGCATAATGGCGGTGTAAATATAATGTTATGTTGCTAATGTGTGACATGAGTGACTTCTCTGTAAAGACTGGACTGCCATTAACGTACATATAATAGGAATGTGAGTCTGAACAGATGGATTCAAACACAACCATTATTACAAACCTTATTACTGTACAATCGTACAACCTTATTACAAATTACAGATATTTGTCTGTAAATCTATTGACAGTATTTGCATAGGAGCGAGAGGGCGTCATGATTTGCAGATAGCTTGTGAAGGAGCGCTGACGGGTAAGATCAAGAACCACCGGATTGGCTATCATACACTTTCAACCAGTCAAATACAAATACATCTTACATGACTGTTCTGAGCATAACTGAAAAAATTAAACGATTAAACCAAACTAATGTTGCATGATATAATTTATTACTTAGTGGTTGTAAATGGCAGTTCAGTTCCGAGTGACGTACACATTCTTTACCAAATGAAGGTGATGGTAAAGGCCTGGTCTACATGCCATGGTATTATTAACAGCATACTAGTGTAAGCTTTGTATATTAAACAATATACACAGCATTAATTCAGCACTACAAATGATGACATTTACACAATGCCATCTGTTGTATTTTAAAAAGCTTGTGAAGCTTTTCTCTGCCCAGTCAGCGTCACTAAATATATAACCTAACCCTGCTCAACAACAACAAAAAAAGCGTTCATTAACAGTGTTAAGAACGCGCCTCCCACATTTTTGTAGGTTGCTGTTAATGCCTCCTTTTCTAATTGACATTAGATGAAACCGTCTGCTGAATGTGGTGTAATGTAATATTTTCATCCAAATAAGCGGTTCGCATTTTTTGGGCGTGTTCTCTAAATAACACACCGTGACACACAAATACATTTCCTCACATTTCAAACTGTGTCTTCATTAGACTGTGAATATGTACGAGGAAGCGTGTATTTGTGAATTTGTTCTACCATCTGAGTGTGAGTGTGCGTTCATGAGTGTGTGTGGTCCGTCGCCTCTGACAGTTCTGTTTGAGACCAGTAGGGGGCAGTGTTCTCTTGAGTGCCATGGGTTCGGAGACAGATAGGACAAGCTAGAGGAGCAAGAACAACAGTGGGGAAGAGTCCCCAGTCTCTTTCTATCTACAGTACCTGCACGTCCGTCTGTCTGTCTGTCTGTCCGTCTGTCCGTCTGTCTGTCTGTCTGTCTGTCTGTCTGTCTGACTGTCTGTCTGTCTGCCTGTCCCTTGTTCCACTTTTTCCTTGCTTTCCTTTTGTCTTTGTCTACATCTTTACCTGCTGTCTGTGTATACACACATTAATGTGTGTGCTTGCATGGTTGTATGTTTGTGTATTGCCTGTGTGTGTGTGTGTGTGTGTGTGTGTGTGTGTGTGTGTGTGTGTGTGTGTGTGTGTGTGTGTGTGTGTGTGTGCGTGCGTGCGTGCGTGCGTGCATGCGTGTGTGTGTGTAGGTGAATGTATGGGAGACGAAGAGGAACAAGGGAGTGAGAAAGAGAAGAAGGAAAGAGAGGAATGAAAAAGGAGCGAGAGAGAAAGAAAGAGAGAGAGAGAGAGAGAGAGAGAGAGAGAGAGAGAGAGAGAGAGAGAGAGAGAGAGAGAGAGAGAGAGAGAGAGATGTGAGTGCGCCTTGTTGAGTTGAGTGCTCATCAAGAATGACTCTTTGCTGTTTGAGTGGTGGGGGTCAGGGGGTCATCTGCCACCGCTGTGAGGGTTCACATTACACACACACACACACACACACACACACACACACACACACACACACACACACACACACACACACACACACACACACACACACACACACACACACACACACACACACGCATGCATACACACACACACACACATGCACGCACGCACGCACGCACGCACACACACACACAAACACCAATGCACGCACACACACACACGCGTGCACACACACACACACACACATGCACGCACGCACCCATGACACACATGCACACACACACACACACAAACACCAATGCACGCGCACACACATACAAGATTTACGTATATGGGCACACACATATCATACACCCCAAATGCTTTTAACCGTTTTATTTTGTCTGTAACGTTTTGTCTTGACTCACTCTAAAACAGTTCATTTTTTCCCATAAATTCCTCATATCTCTAGTTGTCTCTTTTCTTTTCTTGTTTCTCTTTGGCTATTTCTCTAGTTTTCTTCTCTCTGTCTCTTTTTCTCTTCCAGGGAAATCGAGACGTACAAGAATGGCTCATTATCACAAATTTACAAAAAAATTACTTACAGCACATTTGACCTAAACAAAGACAAGTGCAATAATCCAACTAAAACGTACACAGTCCACATACCATAACATAAAACACTATGCTTGTGTGAGGGCATTGGTGTGCATTTGAGTTTGTGCCTTCGAGGGTGCATGTGTGCGTGTGCGTGTGTGTGTGTGTGTGTGTGTGTGTGTGTATGCGTGCGTGCGCACGCGTGTGTGTGTGTAACACGTGCCTGTGATGGCTACCAGCTACTGTACCTCTTGTTATGTGATTATTACTGTTTGAAATATTCTCTCTCTCTCTCTCTCCTTCTCTATCTCCTTCTCTCTCTCTCTGTCTATCTCTTGTTCTCTCTGTGTTTGTTTGTCTGTCTCTCTCTTCCTCTGTCTGTCTGTCTGTCTGACTGTCTGTCTGTCTGTCGTCGTCGTCCCCCCCCCCCCCCCCCTCTCTCTCTGCAAAATCTGCATTTCCCCAAAATGTTGAAGTTCTCCTCTGGAAGCAGACAAAAGGAATGAAAGGCCGGTAATCTGACTCTTTTACACACACACACACACACACACACACACACACACACACACACACACACACACACACACACACACACACACACACACATGCACGCACGCACGCATGCACACACACACACACACAGCAGACAGACAGAGAGGAAAGTACTGTATTTGCAAAAAAAGTATTCTCCATTACCAGAGCACCAATTGTATTTTCTTTCTAAAACCCCAAACTTCCAGTGCTAATCATACTGTATATCCAAGTGGTCCTCAATGTTTCATCAACTGACAAAAAGCGATAGTCAGAAACTCCTTCAAAAGTCATGATTCACTACTGTCAGGCTAATGTCAGAAAGTTGTGACAAATTAAATTTAAACATAAAAAAGACATTTCTTATATTGCTAAAACTATTAAGAAGTATAGCTGTATCATACGAGTTATTCACTTGTTTTAGACAAAGTCTTGAAATCTTTAAAAAAAAGGGCTACTGGTAAATTAATACAAATTGCCACCTATGGAAGGTTGCTTAAAAGACTTGGACAACTGAGAAATGTGTGTACACGAACGCACACACAAGCGCATGCACACACACTCACACACACACACACACACACACACACACACACACACACACACACACACACACACACACACACACACACACACACACACACACACACACACACTAAAAAGAATCATCAGTCAAAGTTAACAAACGAACTACTGAAGAAGCTGAGAAAGACAGTAGATGGAGTGAGAGAGTAAATATACGGCTTCACTTCACCCACGCAGCTTACCCCGTACTACCTTACAGAATGTTATCAGGCCTAGCGTGGACCACCTTGACGTTGGTCATTTCACAATTAGTTGTCATAATCAGCATAAATTTGGCTAAATGTCTTTGCGCTTGCCCATTTACTATAACAACGCAAGTATTCCGCAAAGCAATTCAGCGATTCTGATATTCAACTTTTAAAGCCTGCAAACTATGAGTGACATAGCACAGAACGCCCCAGAATATTAC
>NC_085874.1:32526543-32529043 GCF_034702125.1 Engraulis encrasicolus
TAACCCTAGAATCGCCTCTGATCATCACCATCATGCACCCCTTTCCCTCACCCTCACAGTCCAGAAGGGCACTGCTTCCTTTCCCCCCTATACCTATCTCATTCACAATGAAACAGCACCTTCACCTGTGATGTGAAAAAAGTCAAGACAAAGTATAAAAAAGTTTCATAATTCTCCTCTTGTTGTGTGTGTATAGTGGCACTGACTTTCTATTTTTTCAAGTATATGTTTTGGCCTTTTGGCCTTTATGATGACAGGACAGCATGAGAGGAGACAGGAAACAATTGTGAGAGAGAGATGGGGTTTGGCTGGGAAATGACCCCGGCCAGACTCGAACCTGGGTCCCCGTGGGCATGTACTGCAAGCCCAAATGTGGGGAGCTCAACGCGCTGCACCACAGCGCCCCCAGGCACTGACTCTTTTTAACATTTTTTTTCTATCACCCTCTTCACCTCTTTCCCCACTATCACTATTGCCTCTCTCTCTGTCAGAATGTTTTTTCCACCTAAGGACTATTCGGGGTCTTCGGAAGATTTTCACCCTTGCTTGTCAAATTTCGCATGACCCTCCCCTAGCGTGCTTCAAAACTTCGAGGAACCTCCTGAGCACATTGTCAAATAATGAATGAGCTTCCCCTACTGACATCTTTTGACAAACAAACATAATTGAATTGATTGAACAATGTTGCTGTTAAATGAATGTTGGATTCTGATCTTGAACACTACACTTCCCGAAAGCGGTGGGCATTTCAATAGGTTTACTGAAAAATCTTTTTTAGACACATCAAAACAAACGTCAGGATTGGGAGGATCTGATGCTTGATCAATTTTAGCGAAAGGGGGAGGTGTTTCTTTCGATTATTTTACATCGAAACATATACAAACAAGGTACTTTGTAATGTTTTTTCAAATAAATGGGCCAAACATTTTTGAATGAATCCCCCATGCCCCCACCCCCCATAGATCAAGAAATGTTGATTGACCCTCCCAGTGGTGTAGTCTACTTTTTTTATTGTGGGTATACTGTATATTTGAGCATATTTTGAAGTGGGTATACTGAATATATTTGTGCTATTCAAAACAATGGATCAATCAATTTTAAATGGGTATACTGAAATCCCTGAAATTTAGAAGTGGGGATACTCCGTATACCCGCATTCTACGTAGACTACACCACTGGACCCTCCCCTAAACAAAGAAAAAAAATGGCATGACCCTCCCCTATTTTCCTGCGATGACCCAGGCAATAAATAACAAACAGTCCCTTATTCATCCCTTGTATTACTGTCTTTTGTCACCTCTTCCCGCCCATATCCCACTCTCTTCCCCCACACCCTCTAACTACACCCCCCCTCTCTCCCACTCTCTCTATCCCTCACCCTTCAACTCTCTTCATCCCTCCCCTCGCTCTCTGCCAGGGCTGGATGAAGATGGCCTGGGGCCCCTAGGCTACAGGTTTCTGTGGGCCCCTCCAGAGGGACAATTTACACAGACAGTGTCATAATTACGAGCTAAGAATTAAGGATAACATGTCTACTAACTGTGCTCAAAACAACAGATGATTTTTTCCAAAATTGCATCAAATTGCATGATTTTTCCAAAATGTTTCACTTTTGGTCAATCAGGGGCCCCCTTGCTAGTATGGGCCCCTAAGCTGCAGCCATATCTAGTCTGTGTGTTAATGCGGCCCTGCTCTCTGCCCCCTCTCCCCCTGTCTTCATCATCTTTCTCCCCCCTCCCTTCCTCACTCCCTCACTCCCTCCATCTCTCCCCCTCTCCCCCTCTCTTCATCTCTATCCCCCTGTCCTGCTCCAGGCTCACCTGCTGTCGCTTCATTCACTAAAAGCATTGAGAATGCCGTATGTCTTGTCTTCTCTCTCTTTCTCTCTCTCTCTCTCTCTCTCTCTCTCTCTCTCTCTCTCTCTCTCTCTCTCTCTCTCTCTCTCTCTCTCTCTCTCATCCTCTGTCTCTTTTTATCTCTCTATCTCATTCTAAATACTCGTCCCATCCCCCTCTCTCTTTCTCTCCATCTCATTCATTCATTAACACATTCTCTCTCCACACAGACACACACACATTCTCACACTCGTTCACCTATCTTTTCCATACCTTCCCTTCTCCACCTCTTTCTCAATCAACCCGTCTTTATATAAGGTTTATTTTTGTCTTTTAGTCAGTCTTACTGCTACAACCTCTCTTTCTCTCTTCTTTATTCTATCTCTCTCTTTTATCTCTCGATTGTTTACTGTACTGTATGTCTAGCCTGGTCCTGACCATCCCATAATACTACCATTTTATTTCGTATTTATGGTCTGGCATTTGTTTGCTCTGAAGCGATTGTAGAAAGCAGGAAGTTTGCACTCAGTTATAGTTTGAAATTATTGGACACCTCTCACCCAATCGCTGGCAGTTACTCAACAACAACATAGCGCAGACCAATGGCTCTGGCGCAGATGTGTACGTCATTGTCACGAGCGTTCTCCCCCTTTCGTCCTCACGTG
>NC_085874.1:32544043-32549043 GCF_034702125.1 Engraulis encrasicolus
GGCTACAGCACTTGAAGGTGCTTTTGGGAAACAGAATTAGGAGTAGAGTCTAAGCTTACCTCAGAACTACAATGAGTTAGCCTAGAAATCTAGACAACAGAATATCATACAAATTAGATGGTCTGATAGCCAATCAAATGGGCGTATGGGTTGCTTGGGTGGGAGTTACAACATTTTCTAAGAAATATGGCGGGCGTCCGTGCGACGTCTAACATAAACATTTTCACTTAATTTTAAGAGCCTGAGTGATTATAATTGACATGGCTGCCACGGATTGATGATTCACCTAACTGAAGTATGGAAACAGATGCCATTTTGTTTATTTCAAGTGGTACATCACCTTTTCCCAATGTCAAGTGTTCTAGCCTTGGTAGTGAATGAGACACCCAGTGATTTGATGAACTCCGCGGAGTATCCAATCACTATAGGCGCTTCACGCACTATCAAGGCTAGAACACTTGACATTGGGAAATAGTGTATAATTTTGTTGTGATCTACAGTAGTAGCATCAGCCTGGTCTTACCGTCCCCTCGTACTAACATCATACCGTACAGACATTTTGGAACGGCCCAACTGACAAAGACCTCCTCGAGGGAGGGAGGGGTTCACTTTTCACATGGACATTTGACACGTGTTCACACGTGTCTTATTTTACCCAATCGTGACATTTGGTCATGTCATTGAAAAACAAAATACTGTGGAGAGTGGTAAACCCCGTTTAAGTTTTAAATGTGCATTCCCCTTTGTCCTTTTGCCCGTTCCTTGATTAAGTGAAAGCGAGTGAAAGCCCATTGGCAAACTCCAACTCCCATTGTCATTGTGACACAGCACTCCACAGCACACAAGTGAACACTGCACACTGCATACAACGAAATTGCATGTATGCCTCACCCGTGCAAGGAGGCAGCCCTCAATGTCTCCCCTAGGGAGCAGTGCGGCGGGACGGTACCATGCTCAGGGTACCTCAGTCATGGAGGAGGATTAACCGGTTATCGTTATCTGGTAACAAGACCAAAGCCGTCCCAGAAAAGCCGGCCCAGATGTAATGTGGAAGGAAACATTGTTTTGGCTTGGAACTTATGTCTGGCATGAAAAGACTGTAGTAGCATTGTTTCGTGCTAAATACATAAATGACTAGCTCTCTGCAAAATGCTCATAACATATTGGTCTACAAATTTGATCATGTTGTCGCGCCTCCAGCCAAAATGTCAATAAACAGATAAAGAGAAAAGAGACACCTACAGCCAGAGGAAGAGAGATCCAGGGCAAGCTGAGGGGAAAGAGTGAAAGAGTGAGAGAAAAAAGAGGGAGAGAGACAGAAAGAGGGTGGGGGGGAGCGATAGAGAGCGAGAAACACAGCAACTGTCGGCGTGCAGGCCATCTCTGAGCAGATGAAATTACACCTGCAAACCTCGGAAAGGTGAACCGTCCTCTTCTCTCTCCTCCTCTCTGCATTTCGCTGTTCATCCTCTTCTCCATACATTCCTTTCCTCTCTCCCTCCTGCTCTCATCACATTTGCTCTCTCCTCTCCAATCCATCCCCTCATTTGTCTCTTCTCTACTCTCATACCTTTCCGGTTCCCCTCCCTTCCTCCCTCCCTCTCTCCCTCCCTCCCTTTGCCTCCTCTTTCTTTCTTTCTTTCTTTCTTTCTTTCTTTCTTTCTTTCTTTCTTTCTTTCTTTCTTTCTTTCTTTCTTTCTTTCTTTCTTTCTTTCTTTCTTTCTTTCTTTCTTTCTTTCTTTCTTTCATTAATTCTTTCTTTGGGATGTCAATGATATGTCATATTGATGCATGAAAATGTGTGTGTGTGTGTGCGTGTGCGTGTGTAAAACGGAGGCCAACTAGCAGAGTGTGGCGTGGAATGTTAGTAAACCTCCCTCCTGATGCCGTCCATCATACTGTATCAGTAGTGCTGAGCTATCGGACTGGTCCTTTAAGGGCCGTACACACGCGTCGCTGCTATTTACTTGCTACTTGCTCACTCGCCTACTTGCCCACTCGCCTACTTGCCACTCGCTCTGGGTGATTTTGTTTACTGGTTGTCATGGTTCCCGCTGTCCGCGCCAATAACGTCCGTACGAAACAAAATGTAGGCATACGCTGTTTAACGTTGATCGTGTGCTGTGCACAACCATGCATATGAGCCTTTGATGGTGTACACTGTATGTATTTTCCTCAACACTTTTAACCAAAGTGTGATGGCGTGCAGAAGTTGGGTGGTCAGAACACCACAGGGGCAACGTCACCTGTCAATAATCTGTATTCTGCATTCCAATTGGTTACTCGCTTAACTCGCGTCGCTCGAAGATAAAATAAGTTTATCTCGGAACCCGCCCACATCGCATCGCTTGTACTCTCCTCGCCTACTCGCCAGCGAGACTCGGTGGAACACGTAGACATTCTATTGACTTCATCCGCTGAGCGAGTAACTAGCAGCGACGTGTGTGTACGGCCCTTTAGCGCAGCGGTTCCCATACCCGAACTGGAGCGTCAACTAGGAGATGGCGGCCCAAAGCCCAAAGTGGTGGACTGCGCAGGAACACCTCAGTCACATGTGTATGTTTGCGCGCACGCGCGTGTGTGTGTGAGAGAGAGAGAGAGAGAGAGAGAGAGAGAGAGAGAGAGAGAGAGAGAGAGAGAGAGAGAGAGGAGAAAGAGAGAGTGTGTGTGTGTGTGTGTGTGTGTGTGTGTGTGTGTGTGTGTGTGTGTGTGTGTGTGTGTGTGTGTGTGTGTGTGTGTGTGTGTGTGTGTGTGTGTCTGACAGGGCTAGCAACTTTATGAAGTAGATTAGTAATACTGCAAGTGTCTGAGTGTGGGAAGAGACTAGAGGAGAGTAGTGGAGAGGAGAGGAGAGGAGAGGAGACGAGATGAGGGGGGTGGAGAGGAGAGGACAGGAGAGGACAGGAGCAGAGGAGAGGAGACGAGGGGAGTGGAGTGGAGTGGAGAGGAGAGGAACTTGGGCTTCATGTCAGAACTAGATAACCTGGCTCTCGTCAAATCCTTGTGTATCCTGTGTGAGCTCACTAGAGAATCTGGGTGCATTTCAATTCGCCAGCTTCCAAACCACCATGCGACCTAACCCACTGACAAGCAGACAGACAAGTGCTTCCTAAATCACATGCAAGGATTTTTCAAAATCTCCTTCCACGCATACTGTTTTCAGGCCAACCAGAGCGGTGCTGGTGCCCTTACCCGAGCCTGCCCCAGTTACGCTCGGAACTTACGTTGTGCTTACCAATGAACCAACCACATTCATACCGGACTCTGAACCTTTCGGTATGTGACCATTTGTTACCCGGATGAACCTGCTAACATCCACTTTGTCGCCATAGTTCGTAGAGATTTAAAAAAAGTCTTTTTCTGTTCGCATCGCAAGCCAACTTCCCGGTGTCTGAACGCTCAAACTGAGGCGTGAACACACCGGCCGGTTTGCAAGGAGCCGGCATCGGGACTGTTCTCTCTTGGCCTGAACTCCATTGGCCTCTATTGAACAGACTGGGCTTTGGGCAGTGGGGGATAGGACTTTATGGAACGTGTTTACACACACACACACACACACACACACACACACACACACACACACACACACACACACACACACACACACACACACACACACACACACACACACACACACACAGATGATTGCAAATTGCAAATATTGCAATATTGTAGTTCACCGGTCAGCATGTGCTATATTCATATGCAGTCATTTTATATTTCAGTATAAAATATTTAGTACGGATCAATGACAATAAAGCCACATAAATAAACCACAATGGTCAATTCTTGGGTTGCAGTTACGTCAGAATGCCCCTTCACTGGAGCGCGCGAATTTGAAATGGTGGACAACCCTGGCTTGGAGCCATTGAAACCCATTCAAAAGTACATTTTTTCGATGTTCGACAGAATATTTTTAATTAGACCTTACACACACCATGGGTCTTGTTTAAAAGCTGAGAACCTCAGCTTTCCATACCTGAAAACGCTATTTTCCTAGCACCTACCAATCTGACGGTAGCCCACTTTAAGTGCAGGGTTACTTTTCTAAAGATAGCGTTTTGTTTCCTTGGAAACGGACGCGGTTTATGTGTTACTCACAATGATACAGTAACTCATATGGTGGACAGGAAGCTCCTTGACAACGTAAACATGAAAATGAGCGACTACTGCAAGCGGGAGAGATACTTGGCGATTGTGAATTGAGGCATTTTGGGAGGGGAAAACACAGTGTTGACCACCGTTTAAGGTTCGCTGCGTAAATAGCACATCACGCATAAACTGCGTCCGTTTCCAAGGAAACAAAACGCTATCTTTAGAAAAGTAACCCCGCACTTAAAGTAGGCTACCTTCGGATTGGTAGATGCTAGGAAAATACCGTTTTCAGGTATGGAAAGCTGAGGTTCCCAGCTTTTAAACAAGACCCATGGTGTGTCGTAAGGTCTAATTAAAAATATTCTGTCGAACATCGAAAAAATGTACTTTTGAATGGGTTTCAATGGCTCCAAGCCAGGGTTGTCCACCAGCAGCTGTAGATCGCCACCAGGGGCAGCACTATGACGTCAACTGCAACCCAAGAATTTGTGTAGTTTGTAAAGTCCGAGTGTAAGCATGAATGTCTGCTGCTACTGTATACGGGTCAGATGACCATGAAAGGGAGCGAATTCGGACCCCGTTTCTCGAAAGCATCGTTACTAACCAGTTAGCAACTTACAAGGTTTCTAATGGGAAGTTGTATTGCAACCAAGTAAGCTGCTAACGCACTCCAGGGGGCGTATTACAGAAAACTTCCTATCTTCAGTCATCCTATCTTAACTTTTGACTTGAGATAAGATTTTTTCCAGTTTGGTATTACAGAAACAAATCCTAACTTCATTTAGGATTCTTATCTTATCTTTGGAAATCCTATCTTATCTTGAGTTAGGAATCCTAAAGTAGCGATCTAAACATCTACGATCTACTTTTTATGTCTGTTACCTGACAACAAACGCACCGCTACC
>NC_085874.1:32554043-32559043 GCF_034702125.1 Engraulis encrasicolus
TGGGTGAAAACAAACCGAATGTCTCATTGACTTACATGCTACATCGGCTAGCCTAAATGAACACATTCCATGCTTCAGCCACGGCTGTTTGGCTATATTATTTGAACAGCCGGCAACACAACACGTTTTCGGCATGTTGCGCGTGAACAACGCTAGTCTACCGGTCCCTATCTTTCGTTTATTAAACCCCAACATCACCAATTGACTTGTATGGGTAGTTTTCCCCCACAAATGGGCGGAACGCACATGGAAAACGTCACGCCGTTCATGAGTATACGTGGGTTCTAAATTTTTGTTTTCCCCTCGCTGCGCGAACCTAGCTACGCAGAACTCAACCTCTGATTGTTTGAAACCGCTCTCGGTCAAAAATTTTGCTCACGTGGTTGGCTGCCAGTGTCTTGCCCCTCCTCACAACATCGTGTTTACAAACACTGTGAACCCATGTATATGTGGCCGGATTTTTACTTTCTGGACCCAAGATGCCCACCCCTACTCAATAAGTTTTGGATTGAACTGAGTGATCTGTGTTTCTTGCTTTACTGAACCATGATTGCAATGATGATTGGCAAATGTAGCTCTTGAGGTACACTTTTGATTTTGAACTAATTGGTTCTATAAGGAAATGCAGCTGGTCAAGGAACACATCCACACATACTGTAAGCCCTTTGCACTGACGGGCCCATCTACACAAAGAGGCTACATGTGTTTCATTGAGAAGAAGTCAATCAAACACCCCAGCCTAGAGCATCTGGTAATTTCCCTCTCTTCTCTTTCATAGCTCAATACGAAACAACACTAATTCAGTACAGCTACTACTCTTAACTATTCTAATAATTATAATGTCACAGTGAGACTAAATGAAATAACATGTGAATAAACATTAAAGGGACACTGTGTGAGATTTTTAGTTTTTCATTTCCAGAATTCAGGCTACCCATTCACTAATGTTACCTTTTTCATGAACATTTACCACCACCATACAATTCTAAGTATTCATTATAACTGGAAAATGTTCACTTTTCATACATAAAAAGGGGATCTTCTCCATGGTCCGCCATTTTGAATTTCCAAAAATAGCCATTTTTAGATGCCAAAAATGACTGTACTTGGGCCATAATACAAAATGTTAGTTTATTGCTTAGTAAGATCAAATTTGGCGATAGACAGCCCAGTTTCAATGAGCAGCATAGTTGCAGTACCTTTTTTGACCATTTCCTGCACATTTCCTTTAAAAAGTGTATCCACGTACTGTGGTCCATATATACTGATGGGAGATAGATGATCCTTATCCAAGCTCTTATCCAGAAGTACTTCAATGCTATACATGTTGTTTCACACTTTATGACAATGTAGTTCATTACATGATTAAAAAAATGGGGACTGAGGAGTATATATCAGTATTGCTTTGACAAAAAGCTATAAATGATATATAAATAAATTATATATAAATTATATGATGATGTAATCTAGCATTAGCGTCAGCTCTGGTCAGGCCATGGTAGTCAAGAGTTTGCTGCTTATGATTTGTCTCAGGTGTTCTAGATCAGCCAATCAACTCTCTCGTCCTCACTCCTCATTGGTCAGTTTCAAAGTTGACGTCCTTTAAAGATTCTCTGTTTTGTTCCCAACTTGCCTTTTGTTCCCAACTTGCTTCTTTGCAACCCGCCACCCCCCCAGCTCCACCTTGTCGTGTATGACATAGTGTGGGCTACTCCTTGTCATGTTGCCTGCGCTGTTCATGGGGGAATTGTGTGCTCTCCTGATCCTACATTGGGTGAGTATTCCCTCCGCTGCTGTTATGCGCTGAATCTCTGCTTTCCTTGGTGCTCATGGAAAAATTGGGGAATCCTCTAAACCGAGTCATACCGCCAGATCTAATTCATAACTATTTGATAAATAAATTGCATTCAGGATTTCTTGTCTTGATATAGACGGTTTCATGGAACGTTTACAGTCAAAACAAAAACAAGGCATGAACATTCTATGGCCCTAATTTAATATCTGGTACACTTCCACAAACAATACACTGCATCGGATCAACACAGCTAAGCGCCGTATTTCATTTGAGAGTGGCACAGAAAATTAAAAATAAATGTTGTTTTCCATTTTTATGACAGCAATCACCCATAGGGGGCACTACGCGTCCATTTTTGGGGTAGATGTAAAAACTTCACGATCGTATTAATCATATTAATTTAGCCTCACATAGCCTCAATGTAAAGGAAAGCAGTGATGGCACTTTGGCAACATGGGTCGGGTGATGGTGTGCCTAAAAAACACGGCAGCACATAATTATGTAGAACTACAGTTTGTGTTTGTTGTAGGAATTAGGGACTTAGTTGGGCTTGCATCTGCCTACACTGTTACAGGTTAATTTAGTTTAAATGTAGTCGCAACGATTCCTTCAAGTTCTGAAAAGCAGCTGTTAACTACTAAACTTCTTGGGACAAGGACGACGAAATACCCAAACTGTCATCTGCTGAAGAAAAGGATAAACGGCCGGATTGTATTTATTTTGGACAATTCAGCAGACGTCTTTGATGTCGAGGTTAATAGCAATGCTAACACAGGATATGACTGACTGATTAGCACTGGCTTGGCTGCTACGTCAAAATGTGGATTACATCGACAAAATTACGAGATGTGCCGGGGTCAAGAAAAGTTTTAAGGTAAGGCAAGTTTAATACAGTAGTCAGGGACGTCTGCACGGTTGAACAGGGTTTTGTTTTTTGTTGTGCTGTGTATGCTTTGAGTCAAGTTGCTGGCTTGAACTCACATGTTGTCATTAGCTGGTTGTGACTGTCACTCGTGTACAGGGTGCTTTTAAGCAAATATTGAATGTCTGTGACCACACGGTTACCTGCTTTTAGGTAAAATAGCCTACTCTGGTATTTGGTGGTGAGTCTGTTTATCTGTTGCTGCCACACAGGTGGTCCTTTCAGATTGAATCAAAAGGCAGCCTCACATAGGCACGAATGCACGACAGTAACATCCTGGTGCGCGCTCGAAAGAGAAAATACTGCAAAGTATGAATGCTATCTTCAAGCGCTTACAAAGTTGGCTATTTTCACGAAAACTTACAAAATGGAAACACAGTCTTGTAATGTCGCCACACCCCAAGGTTTCTAGCCTACTGTAGGCTAGGTTTGTTATGGTCTGTCCAGGAAAGTGAAATAACGTCCGTACGTCCCCATTTTTTAAAAAAATAATGCACAAATTCGTATTAGCCCATTGAAATAAACACATATCATAAATGGTTCACGCCCGCACGACAATGTGTCCCGTTTTTTTTTTTTAACCACGAAATGTGGCAACCCTAGGTCTGCTTTGTGTTTGGTAAGATGTGCAGACTGGGCATCATGTAGGCCTACACATTAATTATCCGCGTCACGTTTGTCAGCGGATTGGTACCAGAAGTGAAGTTGCACCCTACCGCAGAACAACATTTTTAAAAAGCATTTTTTTTCACCAATATTAAAACCGTTTGTAATTATATTGGCAGTGCCGACAGATTGCAGCCTACCAAAACATTAGCAGACCGGAAGTTTACTTCGGGCCATATCATGTCACCAAGCAACAAGCAAACGTTCCATGAAACCGTCTATAACAGAGAGACATGACGAAGACAAGAAATTGCTATTTAACCCATTGATGCCTGAAGCACCTGTAGAAATGGGGTCTCAATGCCTAAGACATTTTTGGGAGAAGTTAATAACAGTCTATAAAAACCTAAATATCTCAGCATCTGCAACGCATAAAAACAAAAAAAAACTATTTTATTTTTTTATTTATTTAAAAGCTAAGACCCTCCTCTTCGATTAAAACATGTTCATTCCGCTGTAACATACCAACATTTTTTAAAAAATTAAATCTAAAATCTCATGAATGCTGTGTTATGCAGCTGCAGGCGGCAGGGTCAGTGTTGCGTACTGCAACATCCAGCATCAATGGGTTAACACACATCTTCCAAACCATGCACTGTTGCATGGGTACAGTGCCCTTCTGCAATCAGTGCTGTACTGCAGAAGCAGTCTGCATAGCGCTACTGTAAGTGCCCATGTATTGCCATGTAATTTACTGTATGAGAAAACCAGCACGACTTTTTCATGAACTGTTATGCTATATGAGAAAAAGACTGTCTATGTGATTCACTCACTCACTCACTCACACACACACACGCACCCTAAACCAGCTATTTGGATGTGCGATACCTTCGCCCGCCCCCTGACTAACCCAGCTATTTGGACTTGTGATACTTTGCGGAAATGGAGGATGGTGTTTGGTGCTAGAATGACCACCACCCTGACGCTGCAGGGCAGAATTAGCTCACAGCTAAATCCGGTGTGTGTGTGTGTGTGTGTGTGTGTGTGTGTGTGTGTGTGAGAGAGAGAGAGAGAGAGAGAGAGAGAGAGAGAGAGAGAGAGAGAGACAGACAGACAGACAGACAGACAGACACAGGCCGACAGACACAGAGAGACAGACATACAGTATATACACAGACTAAAAGAGGGTGAGTGAGACTAGGACAGAAAAAGGGAGCGAAAGAGCTTGAGAGAGCGAAAAGAAACATAAGAGTAAAATGGAGTAGTAAATTCAGCTTAAGAATGAAAAAGACAAAGATTTGTAGAGTGAACAACAAAAAGGCAATGACTGAAGCAGTGAGAGGACGATAGAGGACTCTGTGTGTAACCCTTGTTGTTGCATCTAAAAAAGTGGGGCTTTGACTTGCGTCTAAATATAGGATGTGCCCTGAAAATGTCCTAGTGGGCCAAAACATGTAGGCATCTTTTTAGCCCTAATACTTAAGTCCGACAGGTAGACAAAAATGCCTCCGATGGCGGCGAAGATCGTGTTTTTTGGCTGATTTAAAGAATGCTTTTCAGAGGGACAGACGGACGGACGGACGGACATACCCTCTTATAGAGATGCTACAATGCATCTATAAAACGCCAAACTCATCTGCTATGCGGCGGACCCAGGTTCAATTCCCGGCCCGGGTC
>NC_085874.1:32564043-32571543 GCF_034702125.1 Engraulis encrasicolus
TTTGACAAAAAGGTAGCCTTTATGTAGCCTAATAGACCTATGCAATTAATGCCATTTATGTGGCCCTAAGATATAGACTGGATCTACACGCGGCTATTATTTGGAGATCCATCGGTCATCATTGTGATTATAAGTAGCCTAATGCTAATAAGATAGACACGACGCTGATAATAAAAATGGGTATCGTTTCACCGAGGTGTGTCATAAATATAGTAATGATTGATATACTTTTTAATAGCGTGGCTAAGCGGGCGTGCGGGCCAGCGAAACGACAACCTGCTTCCTAGAAATATAAGGAGCTGCGCTTCGCGCATGCCATCGCGCTTACTGCCATTGTCAGAAACATTTGCAGAATTTACTGATGGGAAACAGTTGCATCGAGGCACGAAAGGTACGAACACAATGCCAAATATCTAGTGGCATTGTCTCTCTTATTAAAACTTTTTTTGTTGTCCTTGAAATAAATCTATAACCGAACTAACCACAAATGCATGCACAATGTGCGCGTGGACAAGGTGCTTTAGTTCTAATCATAATAGAAAATGCTGTTGTCTTTCTTAATTTGAGAGAGTTCAGTTCCAACACGCATCTAAATTCACCAAGGTAGCCTATATTTTATAGCCCAATGAGTCAACGCCACTCTCATCCCTCTGGACATCTTCCGCTCATTTCCCCCAGATCAGCAGTGAAGGAAGGTGCTCAACTATTTAAATTCAAGGCAGAATAATCACACTAACAACACGGAAGCATTTCTAACCCAACCTTTCCCCTACAATTAGAATGAAATTTTAAACTAGATATATGAAAATGCTCCTTTCACATTTCTGCCATTTCCCACACGCAATATTTCTACTGACACCTACAATAAATGTTCCTGAACTCATATAAAATTAATTAATAGGCAGTGCCACATTTATTTTCGTCTGGTCCTAACAAAGAGCAGCACTGTCTGAGAAGATCGCCTATCCCGAAGGTGGCGGGGACTTGACTGAATAATGCCGTGAGAAGCCCCGGGCCCTAACAGCGTGAAATCCACACCGGTGTGTCTCCGGGGGTGTCAGGTGTAGCCCTAGCTCGTGTCGTTATCGCCAGCGCAAGATTCAGGCCAATCGCCAGCGCTCCGCTGACAGCCTTCGGCGTCCGCATGATATTAGGCTACCATTTCCCCCCATATCAAATACAAAACACGGGCTCCACGTGGGAAAGTTTGGCCAGAAGACCCGGCAACGAACCCGACACAACTTACCGTGGAATCATCATTGACGACCGGCCATCACTTTTTGAAAGAATTTGCAACACAAAGCTCACTGACGCAAATAAAATAAAACAGGAACATTTAACGTCGTTTCACGATGCGTAAAGGAATTCATTTAGCCAACATTTGATGTGCAAGGAAAGGAATAACCTAAATTAATTGGTGGATCAATGGAGGAATGAATGAATAGGCCTATACCAGATCTGCGTTAATAATAATGACATAGCATGTCACATTGTGGTTAATAGCCTAATAAAGGGGGCACAACAGTCACAGATGCTCAACAGGTTTCCATAGCGTGATGCGAATAAACAGTAGACCTATTTTAACGCGGTTGAAAATGACACCTTTGTCAAAGCCCTCATTTTAGAGAAACATGTTCAGCCTTAGGAAATTGAATGACTGTAAAATGCAGAATTTTTTTTGGGTGTGTGGATAAATTCCAGCTAAACGCCCGCTTATAAATATGCTACCTATCAGGTGACATCGCTGTCCATTGAGAAAATAATAACTGGCGTGGGCAGACATACCTACCTTGATATGATAGAATTGTTGTACCTCCGAAGAATTCCTAATTCGTTTCCACATTCAGTTTAATGTCATTCCGCGAATCGATGCTTGTTAGCGGCAATAACTGATCCAATAAGGGTCCCGAAAACAGCCCTGCGTTTTGCCTGTTTAGCCTGCTGTCACTTTGTAGACTAGTCCTGCAAAGGCTCGCGCTGCAGATATTCATCCGTTGGTTGGCTCAGCAGAGAAACTGAGGGTGACAACAACAAACTCAGAAAAGACTGACAAACTGTCCTTCAAAAGCCCGAAACTCGCTTGACACGGAGTAACTGTTGTGTTTTTCATCAGCAGATGCACTGACCCTTCTCTTCCTTTAGGTCGGTTTTTTTAATTTTCAGCACTAAAGTTAGCTCGCGCACTTTCGCACGCGTAGCAGTACTTCATTATTAAGAGTCCTCGCTGGCAGCAGCGGCACCCGCACCCCCTCCTTTCACCAACTACCGAGTAGAGCCCCGCGCGCACTATTGCGCATGCGTCCAGCTGCCATGCGCGAGTATTTTGGCCCGAGCCCAAGACTGTAATGGGTACAGCTCGAGCGTCTGAGATGCCAGAATGAAATTCTTATTAATAGTTAGGTCCAAACTACCAAGCCAGTTCAAACTAACCCCTGTTGCACAATCATAAAAAATAAAGAATGGAAGTTATGGTTCGCTTTTATCTGATTGCAGGCAGATCATGTTTTAAAAAAGATAGATAGATGGAGAGAGAGAGAGAGAGAGAGAGAGAGAGAGAGAGAGAGAGAGAGAGAGAGAGAGAGAGAGAGAGAGAGAGAACTGAAGGTTTTGAGAGTGAGGGTGATTGTGGGGTTATAAAGAAGGGCATGAGGGCGGAGGTCAAAGGTGAATGAACCAGAATGAGTCTGGAATTACAGACACTTTACACTTGCACCTCTGAAATCTCTCTCTCTCTCTCTCTCTCTCTCTCTCTCTCTCTCTCTCTCTCTCACACACACACACACACACACACACACACACACACACACACACACACACACACACACACACACACACTCACACAGACATGCACCCGGCGGCATACACGGCCTACCTCCAAGTCATTTGACAGCATAATCACAAAGGGATTTGACAGCACAACTCAAAAGGACAACAGAAAATACTATAAGTTTAATATTATACACCTGAATTAGGAAAGAGACACTGGCAGAAAATGTCCCTTTCTGTATGTGTAAAAGAGGCAGGGCAGAGGGAGTGAGCAAGACGAACGAGAGAGTGAGAGAGAGAGAGAGAGAGAGAGAGAGAGAGAGAGAGAGAGAGAGAGAGAGAGAGAGAGAGAGAGAGAGAGAGACTAAAATTGGGTGTCACATTCTTGCCCTTACACCCTGACACACATGCATGCACACCCTGACAAACACACACACATACACACAGACACACTTGTGGTTGCAATCGTCCATATAATTTCTTCCACTGAAACTCGTTCACAGCTTTTTTTGTGTTGCAGACTTTTAAAACATCAAAGTCTAAATAAACAACATTGTTCTTTTCCTCAGCATGTGTTAATGACCTTAAATGTGGAGTGATGTATTTAATACTTCTATAAAACAGCCTCATTTGTCCCTTTATGGTGGTGAAAACGTGGTAAATGTGGTTTGTTGTTGCGCAAGCGAAGACAGGCTTAGACCTTCCGCCTCAGACCCTCCCTCTCCCTCTCCCTCCCTGCCTCCGTCTCTCCAAACTCATCACACACAGCCATGCCAGTCTGTCAGGCAGCCATGCCTGGGTACTGGGTACTGTGTGTGTGTGTGTGTGTGTGTGTGTGTGTGTGTGTGTGTGCTTACGTCTGTGGACACATCCATGTGTGTATGAGTAGCTGTGCTGTGTGTGTGTGCGTGTGTGCTTGTCTGCAGACACTTCCATCTGTGTATGAGTAGCCGTACTGTGTGTGTGTGTGTGTGTGTGTGTGTGTGTGTGTGTGTGTGTGTGTGTGTGTGTGTGTGTGTGTGTGTGTGTGTGTGTGTGTGTGTGTGTGTGTGTGTGTGTGTGTGTGTGTGTGTGTGTGTGTTTATGTTCATATGTCTTATGGGTACGCTGCAGGACAGCAAGATCGGCCTCCAATAGGAATTGAAGCTCACACCTCCAGCCTTAACTGTTGGCTGTCTTCAAGTGTTTCCATATGAACCAGAGCAATAAGAACAACAAAAAATCATAGTGTATAGTCTATTTATAGTCTATTATTAGGCCTTCGTGTTTGTTTGTACACATAAGGAGCTGTTGTCCATCCCAACATACTGTGTAGAATGAAAATAAAGGCTTTCTGTTCTATTTTATTCTATTCTATTCTATTACTCATATTTCAAGATGTTTTTTTTTATTTTATTTTCACCACCACGTGGATGTTTAGTTGTATACTGGGCCACAAGTCGCTTAAATACTTTTAACAGTCAAACAATACTCAAAGAGGTAGAACAAAAAATATCTTGTTGAACATCCATCTCTGCTGTTATCTTGTGTGCAAAGCTGATTAGCTGTAATTAAAATGTTTTTGACGGAATTTGATTTAACTGCGGTGCCAGGTGGATTTCTTATTATAGACGGCAAGTCGCACAGTGGGGGGTTGTGTGTGTGTGTGTGTGGAGGGTGTGTGTGTGTGTGTGTGTGTGTGTGTGTGTGTGTGTGTGTGTGTGTGTGTGTGTGTGGGGGGGTGATGGGTTAAAGGAGCAACTTGCCAAGGAAGCAAGGCTGGTGTTGCTGGGTGGGTGGAGGTGGTGTTGGTGTGGGGGCTTGTGAAGGGGTCGGTGTGGGGGTGTGTGGGAGTGGGGGTGTGGGCAGGGAGGGTTTGACGAGGGTCTATTTTTAGCTGAGAAGGACCCTCGGCCAGCAGTCCTCTCCATGCTCTGCTGACGCCACGAAAACGACAAGACATTTCCAGAAGTGTCTGTCAAACAAAGGGTAAAAATAAGTGTGAAGGAACGGCCAGAAGCAGTGTTGCCAGATTGGGCGGGTGCCCGCCCAATTTTGCTACTCGGGATGAGCATCTGCGGGTAAAAACGGGAAAAATTAGCCATTTGGTGTTTTTTTCAGTCGTTTTGGGCCCGTAGAAGTCAATGTAATTTGTTGAATTTGGGCGGAATCCAGCACATTTGGCGGTTTTTGAGAACCTTTTGGGCAGGATTTGATCAGACACATCTGGCAACACTGGCCAGAAGTCCTCAAGCGGGATGGGGCTGGTGGTGGCTGGGAGGACGGACGGAGGGGACGGGGGTATGTGCCTGGACCCAGTCAGCGCAAGGGAGAGGTGATTTCTCATATATATATGCCGTCGCCATCTCCTCCTCCTCCGACTGCCACCAGCCTGTCGGGATAAAATTAACATCTCGGTTACCACCAGGAAGTACTATGTGCGTACGTACGTGGGTAACACGACAGCACAGCTAGCTCACGTCCCGCTTGCCAAGCAAAACACTGATATGAAAAAGGCACGTCTCATAGTGGGACGTAATATGAAGACAGAGCGATTCCCACTGATTAAAGGAAAAGAATGACGTTAGCGATTATGTGTTTGGCGACAAGAGAAGCGAACACATGCTGTTTGTGTTACACACTGAGAGGACATTAATAGAGAGATGCATTTGTTTTTTGTCTTCAACTCGCACAGGTGAAGTGTAAAACACACACACACACATTAAGCACTTCTGGCATCTCTCATGTCTAATTGTGTAAAGACATGGGTGGGTATAGGTGTACTGTCACCCCAGAACAATTATGGATTTTCTCTATTGTGTATTTGGCACATACTGTATTTGCATATACACTGCGTACTGTAGCATGGAAAATTAGCCTGATTATCATTGACTTTCAAATCTCTTCGAGACTTAGTCTGACCAAGACCATGACAATTAACATTTCCCAAACTGCATTGCTGACCCGCCTCCCTAGGTTTGCTACTGGTTGACTGGTGTCCAACAAAGTGGGTGGAGTTCCCGTTTTTCGGGAGATCAGAAACAATATTTACATTGTTCTTGGCCTGACTAGAAGCAACGGCGAAGGTGTTGTGTCACCAGGAGTGCGTGGACTGGCTAATGGAAAACAGCAGTACTGAATGAATTCTTGTTTCAGGCAAAAACTAATAAACAAATGCCATCATCAGAGATGGAACCTTGGCCTCCTGGCCAACACCCTTGGTGACTTTTTCACATCAGGTGAAACATAGATCCACATGATGTTGTGTGTGTGTTTGCCTTAGAGTGTGCATGTAACATGGTGTGAGTTTGGCTCCCCCTACACAAGACATACACAACGTTGGCTGACTAGCACACATGCTCACAAGGCAACACCTTACAGTAACATACAGTCATTTCAGGTAAAAACAAAAAACGTAAACATCGGAAATTGGGTACAGAAGTGTAGTTACTTTTCCAATTTGACGCAACATTACTCCTCCCTGGGCCAGTAACTGATCAACCTCCTTCCACGGAGCCTGGTACCCGTACTGTACACGTTACTTTAAAACAGAGGTGTCAAATATAAGGCCTAGATTTCAGTGAAAAAAAACTAAAAATGTCAAAAAATAAGTAATTCTATTGTCAATAACAACAGTGCTGCATGTCTTTGAGATTTCAAGTTTTCAATACTTTTCAATACTTTCAATACCAAATTTGGATTGTTTTTGCTTGCCATTTACAGGCATTGCGCAAGATATACCTGCTGACATCCACCTTCAGATCATTGACAAGCAATGTGATTCTGATATGAAGCAGAAATTTGCAATATTTTCCAATTCCTTTACTAGTCTGGCCCACTTGAGATCAAATTGACTGTATGTGGTCCCTGAACCGGAATGAGCTTGACACCCCTATTTTCAAGAAACCTAGGGAGTATAATATCTTGCGTGCAGAGCTTTGGCACCCTACCATGGCCTGGGCCCACTCATACTAACTGTGAAGGGCTCTGCGTGGTCTTCAGACAGACTGGTGCAGATATTTCTTCGTAGACAGTTTTAATTTTTTGTTGCAAAGGGATTAATAGGCATGCATTATGTTATTCGCCGTCACAACGCGAGGGGAAACGAGATAGTTTGTTCAAACTCAATATAGTGATTATAAAGCATTTGTTTATTGCGGTTCACTTATTATTTTAAACAAACCCGAAAGGCAAGGCATTGGCATTACATTTACACATACCATCTCATTTTTTGTCCACAGAAGATGCAGACAAATTCACTTACGTTAGCACAAGTTCAGTTAGCAGGTAAAAGATGTAATGGATAGGTTCAACTAGCAGCATAAGGAGGCATTCCATGTACGTGAGCTCTTTGCATCTCCCTTGGAGAAATGGGTTAATAGCTAGATCTAGGCCAGACTAAATGCAAGCACAGCGCAGCTACACCACCAGCACAACATCAAATCAAACACCACTTCCAACAACAACTACAACAACAACAACAACAGCAACAACAACAACGAAAAAATATGTGATTTCACCAGGGCCCATAAAATTGAACATAAACACTTAGGCGTATTTCTTTTACAGTTTTTGCCTACTGCTTGCACACAATCTGCAAAATTTCAAAACTCTACACACAAGCCAATTACTCTCAACACTTGGAGATAAACCCTTCACATATATGCCAGCATGAAACTCTGCTATCAAAACCTAAACATTGCCATAAAAACTCAACAACCTTTTGTCACAACCTCACTTTCATGTCAAAAGACA
>NC_085874.1:32579043-32589043 GCF_034702125.1 Engraulis encrasicolus
GTTCTTCAAACAATTGTAAGTTCTTCTGGGAACCTTTGGATTCCTCGAACCAGGTGAGGGTTCTTTGAGGAAGTTTTTACAGTATAATTGCTCTTGCAGGAAGCCTGGCCTTCACTGTACGAATGCTTATTAGTGCAATGAGCTTGTCAATAATGTACAGGCTACTTCATTAGCTGAGTGATGGTGGAGCAGCATGTCATTAGTCAAACAGTGGGGATGATGTGCATGGGTGTAAGTAATTAGGCACACGGGGTGAGGCAGGGGTCAACACAGGAACGGTACGGTGTGTGTGTGTGCGTGCGTGTTGGGCCGTGAGGCCCCTTTCAGATGACTTTGACCCGGGCCTGACCAAGGCTGTGAGCGGCCCTGTGTGTGTGTGCGTGTGCGTGTGTGTGTGTGCGTGCGTGTGTGCGTGTGTGTGTGTGTTACTGTGTGCATGGGGGTGTATGATTAGGTAAGTAATTAGCCGCACAGCCAAAATTAGCTGGTCGAAAAAAAAGTTGAAGATGGTGCGTGCGTGCGTGCGTGCGTGCTTGCGTGCGTGCGTGCGTGCATACGTGCGTGCTTGCATGCGTGCATGCGTGCGTGCGCGTGTGCGTGTGCATGTGCGTTTGTGTGTGTGCAGGGATGGGTTATGACTCCATGGGCCCCTGGGCCAGACAACGTAAAAGGTCACCCCTCCATGGAGTCACGAGGTTTCGGGAGGGTTAGCAAAGATTTTAGAGGGCCTTCATACAGGTACAGTAGGTACAGGTTTGGGGGTCTCTCCCCCAAGAACATATGAAAATACAAGAGGTTTGGGCTTCAGGACCCCCCTGACTCTTGGGCCCCTGGGCCTGGGCCTGGTAGGCCGGGGATGGAAATAAGCACTCGTCCACCTGCCAATGACGGGTACATTTCAGTGGTGACTGGTCAATTTTTCAACCCACCAGTCACTTTTACTGGTAAAAACAGTGAGTGACTGGTAGTTTTTGAAATCTACCTGCCACCGTGACTGGTGGGGAAAAAACTTAAGTTCCACCCCTGTGGTAGGCCCATGCAAAAATCCGAATTTGTCTGTGTCTGTGTCTGTGTGTGTCACAAAGAAGGGCGTAGGGAGGAGACAGTCACAGAAAGAGAGAAAAACAGAGAGAGAGAGAGAGAGAGGACAGGGCAGAGAAAGAGAGAGAGAGAGAGAGAGAGAGAGAGAGAGAGAGAGACACAGAGAGAGAGAGAGACAGAGAGAGAGAGAGAGAGAGAGAGAGAGAGAGAGAGAGAGAGAGAGAGAGGAGGAATTGTGACAGGCCTCTGTAGCAGACGGCTGCTTCAGGTTACTGAGCATGGTAACCCTTGACCTCAGGAATGATTTTTTAATGCCGCTGTTTCAGTCACTCACCTGTGCACTTGCTCCGCCTCCCACTGGCAGCCTCTTCACTCACCTGTCAAGCCACTCTATCAGAGTCGGCTGCTCATGGTCAGAGTTGACTAGCCTGGAAAAAAAACACAGTGTAGGTGTTCTATTTCACTGTTATTTTTATCATGTACTGTACTGCACTGTTCATCTTAAAATTTTATTTGAACATTTCTTTTCCAAATGGCGATAAAAGTAATTTAAATGCAATTTTATATACATATAGTACACTGCATATATTACATGCATATACATAGGAGTTGGGTTAGTTAGTGTCATTTTTCCTTACTGAATTCAAACAACAAAACAGTGATTTAGCTGATAATGACTGAGAAGCATAACAAAAACCCTCATCCTTATTGAATATTTGTTGACAATGGATACATAGCGTTTTGGAAAAGAGCCATCAAGCCAAGCCATTTTTAGCATTAGTAGGCCTATTTAAGTCTACCAAACTACACCAAAACACACAAAATTAAGAGTAGCATTTGTTGGCCAGCTACAGGAGAAAAACTTGTAGATGAGAAAACTCCCACATGGTAAAATATACAGTAGATCAAAAGCAAGCAACAGTGGTCACCCACAGGTCCAAACATATCAAAATCTAGCAAAAAGCAGTTATCATACAGTTATAACATAACCAAAAACTAGAGTTGGCAGGCAGGCATTCTCTTGCATGGCTAAGTAGGTTCACAGTACGTAATCTAGTTACAGTAAAAGGGCTCCCTGGGCCATACACCAAATGCCAACAGTGTAGGCCCCAACCTTAGTTACCTCCGCCAAGGAGGTTATGTTTTCGGTCGTGTTGGTTTGTCTGTCTGTCTGTCTGTCTGTCTGTCTGTCTGTCTGTTTGTTTGTCTGTCTGTCAGCAGGATAACTGAAAAAGTAATAAACGGATTTGTATGACAAAGATTCTTCACCTTTGCGGGATTTGCAGCGATTTTTGACATTGTAGTTTGCATTTAGTTAGCCTACTATGTACTATGTGGCTGCAGCCCAACACTGGCATTGTACCTTACAGCCATCCCATGGTGCCCAGTATACCAATCGTGGACCTCAGGCATGTCCCTAAAACCACAGTAAACATTTGTTTTTATAACAAAATAGAAGTGTGTGTTTTATGTCATGTCATAAATTACTGTTTTTGTGATGTTTTGTAAGTTTTGAATTCCCTACCAAATATTATTGCACGCAGCATGCACGCACACACGCACACCTACGCATGCACGCACGCACGCACACAAGCACACACGCACGCACCCACGCACGCACGCACACACGCATGCACAATTCTCAATAAGCCTGTTAGCCACAATAATAACAACAATAATAGTTCTAAACATGCAGTATTGTATTGAGTGTTAGTAATTGACATAGGCATGGCTACATAGTAAATGTACTGTATGTTCGTACAGTATATTCATACACAACATGAGACTCAGAATGAACTCTGGATGATCTCCTCTGTGTCCTAGCCAACTCTGCTGGAAGATGAAGACTGAAAAGACATGAAAAGACTGAGGAGCGAGAGAGAGAGAGAGAGAGAGAGAGAGAGAGAGAGAGAGAGAGAGAGAGAGAGAGAGAGAGAGAGAGAGAGAGAGAGAGAAAAAGAGAGAGAGAGAGAGAGGAGTTTGTGCCCCGAGGCCTGGAGGAGGAAGTGGCTCATCTTTGGTCATCAGACTTGGCTGCACTTCAGACAACAGGAGATGCAACAGGAGTCTGATCCTCTCTCTCTCTCTCTCTCTCTCTCTCTCTCTCTCTCTCTCTCTCTCTTTCTCTCTCTCTCTCTCTCTCTCTCTCTCTCTCTCTCTCTCTCTGCCTCTCTCTCTCTCTTTCACTCTCTCTCTCCATCTCTCTCTTTCTCTCTCTCTCTCTGCCTCTCTCTCCATCTCACTCTCTCTCTCCATCTCTCTCTCTTTCCTCATCGCTCTCTCTCTCTCTCTCTATCTCTCTCTATCTCTCTCTCTCCCTCTCTCTCTCTCTCTCTCTCTCTCTGGTCTTTTTTTTGGGATTTTTTTCCTCTTGGTGATGGTTTTTTTCCTCGTGTTATTGTCTCTTATCCATTCTCTTCTCCTTCATTCTTTCTCTGTTAGTCATAGTCATCATGATTACCACACACACACGCACACACGCACACACACACGCACGCACACACGCACACACGCACAAGCGCACTGAATGAACGAACGAACAAATGAATGAATGAATGAATGAATGAATGTGTTAATTGGTTTAAATTTGTGTTTCACATCATCCCCAGCTCAGAGCTCTCGTTTCTTGTCCTCTTGTCCATCATTGCTCTCCACCATTCTCTCTCCCCCCTCTATTCCTCCATCACCATGCTTCTTTCCATCATTTCACCTCCAGCATTTCTCGCTCTATCTCTATCTATCTCTTTCTCACATTATTCCTCCCTCAGACCTATCTCTACCCCTCCATTCCTGCTTTTTTTAAAATCTCATTCCCAGTGTTGGGGATCAACACATTACAAAAGTAATTCAATACTTGGTAATGTAAGATATTACATGGGGAACAGCTGTAGGCTACCAGTTACAATACTAGTGACTTAAGGTACAATTCGTTTTACTGTAATCTGGAATTTCATGGTATTCAGTGTGGCGGCTCAAAAATGAGCTATTCCTGAACCTGCTACTTTTTTAGTCCGCATACTGCTATCTTCCACACTCCGCGCTCTTCCGTCTTGTTGGTGCGTCTCTGAAGCAATCTAGCCGTTAGGAAATGGATCGCACTTTGTTTTTCTTCTTTCTTGTTGTTTCCTTTTTATTTGAACATTGCAGGGACTGATATGAGAGACGTTTTGGCTGCCTTCTGACACTGAAGAAGGCTCTGTGCAGCCGAAACATCTGTCATATCAGTCCCTGCAATGTTCAAATAAAAAGGAAACCACAAGAAAGTCTGCATACTGCCAAAACACCTCCTGGAGGTGAATGAGCTTGATTTACATTGTAAATTGACAAATCCACATTCAGTTATTTTGGCAAGAGTAACTAAGGTAGTGCAAAAGTATTGTAATGCCTTACATTTTGAATATAGTTTATACAGTAGGTCTATTGTATATTAAGGGATTACTTGGAAAAGACAGTAACTTGTCATCAGAAATGCATACAAATACAGTGTTTGAGTAACTTGCCCAATACTGTTCATTCCACATTTCCCTGTAACCATCTTTTCCTTGTCTACTCTTCTTTTTATTCTTTCTCTTTTGTTCCACTTCTCTTAATTCTTTCTTTCTGTTTGTTTCTTTTTCAAATTCTCCTTCTCCAACCATTTTCACATTTTCTACTTTTTCCACAACCTTGCCTTCTCTTTCTACTTTTTTCCCTTCCCTCCCCCTTTCCCCACCTCTGTCCCTCCTCTTCCAAAAAAATCCCTCCTCTCTCTCCATACCCTCTCTCTTTCGCCCTCCTTTCCCTCTCTTCCCCTCCCTGTCTCTCCATCTCCATCCCCCCTCTATTCCTCTACTCTCCCCTCTGTCTTTCTCTCTTTCCCTATCTCTCCCTCTGTCTGTCTGTCTGTCTGTCTGTTTGTGTCTCTCTCTACCTCCCTCTCTCCTCCCCTCTCTATACACACCCGACTCTCTCCCTCCACTCCCCCTCTCCCTTTGGCTCTACCCCCCTCCTCCCTCCCTCCCTCCCTCCCTCTCTCCCTCCCTCCCTCCCTCTCTCCTCCTCTTCCAAGTAAAACACTCTAATCATGGTTGGCAGCGGGGCCTCGTTGCTCTGCCTGTTCTGGTCATCAGGCTCGCTTGTATTGTTTCCTGTGATTTGTAGATTTGGCTCTGTGTGTCCTTACCTCCCTTCCATCATACTCTCTCACACACGCACGCACACACGCAAACGCACACACACACACAGACACACACGCGCACGCACATACACACACAAGCAGGCACGCAAGCACGCACGCACACACACACACACGCACGCACACACACACACACACACACACACACACACACACACACACACACACACACACACACACACACACACACACACACACACACACACACACACACACACACACACACACACACACACACACACACACACACACACACAGGGTCTGTGTGGAGGAGGGTTGTGTATGCACACATATATCTGGTCAGCCTCAAATGATCATGCCTGTCGCAACCAAAACACAGAAGATCTAGCGTTACGCTTTTTCATTTCCTGTGCATCTTGGTCTGTGTGTGTACATGTGTGTGGAGCTCAAATGTCCCCACTAAGGTAGGAAAATCCTTGGTTGTGCTTTGTGGGGCCCAAATTAGGGCCCCCATAAATCTAGCAGTGTTTTTCTTGGTAGTTGTGTTGCTACTGGTAAAAGTAAAAGTGTAAAAAACATTTAATCACTAACAGGTTACGGTTAACATTTGTTTTGGTCTGGGCAAAGTTTAGCATTCTCCAACTATTGTTAGGGGAGGGTCCCACAAAGATGTATTGGCGAGGATGTGTGTGGGTGTGTGTATTGTAGGCCTACGTATTGAGAGCAAAAGTTCCCACTATCATAGAAAACTCAGAAAGGGGTGCTTTGTGGGGTATAGAGATGCTACATAATTACAGTATATCATAAAAAATATTTATGTTTTATTTGGATTGAAATTGTTGGAAAGAGTTGGAAATACCCCATAAGGAATGAAAGGTGTGTGTGTGTGTGTGTGTGTGTGTGTGTGTGTGTGTGTGTGTGTGTGTGTGTGTGTGTGTGTGTGTGTGTGTGTGTGTGTGTGTGTGTGTGTGTGTGTGTGTGTGTGTGTGTGTGTGTGCTTGTGTGTGTGTGTGCTTGTGTGTGTGTGTGTGTGTCTGTGTGGGCAGAATGCCTGCGGTTCACTAGACCAGACACGTCGCCCACCAAATCAAAGTCATCCTGTCGTCGCGGGAAACAAAGACTAATAAAAAAACCTTACACGCTGGTGAAACAGGGGTCATTCCACCACTACATCATGATCCCTCTCAGACACTCTCACTTTCACACATAATTACACATACACACACATGCACACACGCACGCACGCACACGCACAACCTTTGTGTCACAGGAGTGGGGCTGAAATACACTGTTAACTCTCCAATATAGGTGATTATTTTTCACGAAATGAACTACAACATTCACCAACACTTGCACAAAAAGCCCCAAACTAAAAGATGAGTATAGTAGTCTAAATGAGTTTCCATGACTGTCTATATCCCTGGTGTTTGAGGTTAGTGAGAGCTGTCTGTAAAAAGTTTCATACGACACAGGCTGAAGAGCGAACCTGCTGATAACAATGGTAAATGGTAAATGGCCTGCATTTATATAGCGCCTTTCCACTCCTTCGAGCACTCAAAGTGCTTTACATTGTGTGCCTCATATTCACCCATTCACACTCACATTCACACAACGGTGGCCGTGGCTGCCACGCAGGGTACCACCCTGCCACCAGGAGCAACTTGGGGTTAAGTATCTTGCTCAAGGACACAACGATGGAGTCAGGCCGAGTGGGGCTCGAACCTGCAACCTTTGGGTTGGCGAACGGCTCCTCTACCGCCTGAGCTACCACCGCCACAATAACTGTTGTTTCTGTACATTTATTTTGGGAGCAGAGATTAGCAGCTGTCACTCTCGCCTTCACAGACATTTACAGTTTTTCTCAATTGCTTTGACACGATTTTTGAAACTGACTCACACAAACTCGTCATGATCACTATTTCGGCAAAGCCAAAGACAAATTGTGCATAAGTGTTAACACATTCTCATTGACTCGACACATTTTCCTTTCATATAACGCATATAACGTCATTTTAGTAGGGCCTATTATTGTATTGCAACAAAGTATATTTTACTTTTGATATATTTTCTGAAATACAGTTATCAGACAATTTCTTTTGAAAAAACAAAACAAAAATTACATCAAAGCATCCTGGTTCTCAATCAAATTCTTTGCAAGAAGGCATTATTGACACAGCCTAGTCTACTGTCAATGTTTCGTAAGAAAAAGCACACACTCAACACAATTTTTTGTGCAAATAATTTACAATCAGTCACTGGATCCTGAACAAGCAGAGTCACCGGCTAAGTAAATTAAACAAATATATTACTGACATGAAAGTTATGTAATTGACAACAGCGTTAAGCATTGGCAGCGTTAAGCATTGCGTCAAAATGATAATGGTATTATGTATTTCTCTGGCCATCGTGTAATGACTGACTGGCAGGGTTCATACACTGCTATGTAGTGTGTATTGGACTGAAGACAGAGTTTGCTTATATTGCATATGTTAAGTATTTTGGAAACGTAAGAGCCTTTTGCAAACAAGATGTTATGTTTGGAGAATCGGCTTCTGTGGCTAGCCCGGTTCGTTATCTGTCATGAAAATGTGCTTTTTGGAGTGGCAACTGTGTCAAAGCAATCAAGAAAAACTGTAATCCGCCTACCCATTCACCTGTCTTGCACGAAGGCTCTCGAATTGTGCCACCTCGTCCCCGAATCCCATGTCACTACTGGTCCCACTCAGGGGGTTGGAAGCGGATCTCCGCTTGTGGTTCTCAAACTTTTTTAAACAATCACCCCCTTGACATCATTATAAGCCTGCCAATACCCCCTTAGTATTGAAAAATAAAATAGACTAGTGTTCTTTATCCTACATTTTTTAAAATCATTAGACACAACATTCACATTCAGATGGTGTGTTTAGGTGCTGCTTATGTATGTGCATATGTGTGTTGTGAGAGTGTGCATGTAATGCATGTGAGTGTGTGTGTGTGTGTGCGCGTGTGTGTGTGTGTGTGTGTGTGTGTGTGTGTGTGTGTGTGTGTGTGTGTGTGTGTGTGTGTGTGTGTGTGTGTGTGTGTGTGTGTGTGTGTGTGTGTGTGTGTGTGTGTGTGTGTGTGTGTGTGTCATGCATGTGAATCTGTTTGTATGACTGTGTGTGCGCGTGCGCGTGTGTCAGTGTGGGCTGTGGTGTGTGTCATTACTGAGAGTCTTTGGCCAATGGGAACTTATTTAAAGTTGGTCTCTGACTGGGAACAGGAAGAGAGGAGCTGTCCAGTGTGTGTGTGTGTGTGTGTGTGTGTGTGTGTGTGTGTGTGTGTGTGTGTGTGTGTGTGTGTGTGTGTGTGCGCGTGTGTGTGTGTGTGTTTCAGCCAGTTGGGTGGACAGGAGGAAAGAAGCTGTGTTGTTTTCCCCATCTCTCCCTCTCCCTCTCCCTCTCCCTCTCTCTCTCTCTCTCTCTCTCTCCGTCAGTCAGTCACGCATTCCTTCCTCTGATTATTTCTCAATAACAAACACGCACATGAACATCCATATGTCCATATTACACACAACCACCCGACACTAAAACACACTCACACACATTCATACTCACCCACACACACACGTACCTGCAAACAAGCACACATGCAAGCACCGGCACGCACGCACACAGTCACCCATGTACACACAAACAGACACAGGCATAAGTAGATAAAGGTGAACTTTTTATTATTACTGTAAGACTCCAATGTGTGTGTGTGTGTGTGTGTGTGTGTGTGTGTGTGTGTGTGTGTGTGTGTGTGTGTGTGTGTACGTGTGCGCGCGCGCGCGTGTGTGTGTGTGTGTGTGTGTGTGTGTGTGTGTGTGTGTGCGCGCGCACGCATGTGTGTGTGTATGTGTGTGCGCGCGCGTGTGTTTGCATTGTAGCCTGGTGTGTGTGAAGGACCAGGAGCCTTTATTGAATGTGACAGACACGCACAGCTCAGCACAGCACAGCAGAGACCTCAACACAGTGGGGTATAAGGGCCCGGTGTGTGTGTGTGTGTGTGTGTGTGTGTGTGTGTGTGTGTGTGTGTGTGTGTGTGTGTGTGTGTGTGTGTGTGTGTGTGTGTGTGTGTGTGTGTGTGTGTGTGTGTGTGTGTGTGTGTGTGTGTGTGTGTGTGTAGTGGAGTGGAGAGGGGCCCAAGTGTGTGTCTGTGTGGAGTGGGGCCCCAAAGAGTGTGTTTTCTGTTTTGGTAGGTCTGTCATCTAATCGGAGCCCAATTGTCGAACACTTAGAGAAAATCACCCTGAAAAACTCTTTTTTTGATCTTCACACACATGCATGCAGTCACTCGCTCGCTCACTCACACAAACCACACGCAAACACTTAAACACAAACTCACTTATACACAGGGAAATGCAGAGCCACAGACACACACAAAAACACATGCAAACACAAACGTTCACGCACACGCATATACTTACGCACACACACACACACACACACACACACACACACACACACACACACACACACACACACACACACACACACACACACACACACACACACACACACACACACACACACACACACACACACACACACACACACACACACACACACACACACACACACACACACACACACACACACACACACACACACACACACACACGACTGTTTTACCCCAGTTTGAGGCCACTTCTTATTTTATTTACGTACATCATATGCATGCACAATATGTAAAGTGTCTATGTACTAAACTCCATGTATATCATGGTGACATTACCAACATGTATGGGAGTTTGGGGGGTTTGTGTGTATATACTGTATTTCTATGGTGCTGCTTTGTAGGTTTGTTCAAGTATGCAGGCCT
>NC_085874.1:32609043-32611543 GCF_034702125.1 Engraulis encrasicolus
CCATGCCCCGGATCGATTCGGATCGCCGAATCGATCATTGTTGACACCACTATGGTAAAGTGTCTTTATTTTTCATGTAAGCCGTTGTCCTGTTTTAAGACAAGTTAAAAGAGGGAGCTTGTCGCTAAGCTAGTGAAAGTCAATGGATCCGTGTAGCATGTAGCAATGCTACATGGATGCATTGACTTTCACTAGCTTAGCGACATACTCCCTCTTTTAACTTGTCTTAAAGCAAGACAACGCTTCACATGAAAAATACACAATAGTGTAGTGCAATACAAAATAGTGGCATACCCCTTTCAAACAACAACTGATTATCCTCCTGCTTCTTGAGACCATTTCTGTCACTCTTTAAGGCAGAAAATTGTGTTGTTTTCCAAATTTATGAAGTCGTGCCGAGGTCACGTGCTTAAAATGAATGAAAAAAATGAACGAAATAACGGTAGAGTGGCTCCCCAAGCTGTGATCCTGTTTCCGTCGTTCACTTCTGGGAGCCGTTCAAAAGTATCGGCTCGTTTGCGAACGTCACACCACTAGTGGAGACTGGCTACCTCATCAAGATGAGCAACCAATAGGCTGTTCATGTATGGGCCAGATCCAAACCATAACCCCAAGGAAAGGAAATGTAAAGGTGTGTGTTCACCAGAAACGACCTACGCCACCGGAGAAGTCAGGGTTGCCATAAATTCGCTCTGGACGAGACATGACATGTTTGATTTACCAAATCATCTAACAGCTCTGGCTTGTCAGCCTGGGACATTCGGAGGTATGAACATCCCCATTGGTTTTCGCTGAACCATGTCATAGCTCATTACCATAATATTAGCTTGACTTTAATCGCTGAAATTCGCTCTGGCAGTTCAGATCGCATCGCTGAATTCCATGGCTCTACTGAGCCCACTGACGTATACATATACATATATGGACAGCAAGCAGCTATTGTATTCCATTCAGCAGTTTTGAAGCATCCACGATTGATCTGTGAGCATTTTTCCGCCCTAAATGTCCAGATTTGTACCTTAGCAACAGTGACAAGGAGCGCTGATAGGACAACGGTTGGGTCTCACTGTCAATCAAAAGGATTCTAAAAGAATTCTAGCTGTCAATCAAATCAACTAACAATGCTCTTCATTGGCCATTTAAACAATTTGAATAGCTCTCTAAAATAAAGGGTCAGCCTGAAACATTTTTTTGGTTTGCACAACATAGAGTAGACAAGAACTGGAAAGGAGAGGCACTGTTTCAAGTCGCCAATAGACATGAATGGGAAATTGTGATTTTTTCCCCCCTGGTTTCCGGGTCTAGTCCCACCCCCTGCCATTGCTTCACCTCAGAACAGAACACACACACCGTCCCCTCTATTCAGCGTCAATGACCCATGCTATAGGTAGTGTCTGCCCTGCTCCACCGAACAGCCAATTGAACAGTAACTGGATGCCACGACCTCCTGTTCTCCTGCTCCTCCAGGCCCATAGCCAGGGGGGTTCGAGGGGTTCGTTCGAACCCCCCCTCCCGTCCTCCACCCCCACTCGAACTCCCCCTCCCGTCCTCCACCCCCACTCGAACCCCCCAACACTGGGCCAACAATGAAAATGACTGTCAGATAGCAGTAATTTGAAGCAATTCATGTCCATGTATGTTAAGAATGGGGAGCAACAGACAAACAATTAAGGACAGCAACAGACTCACAGCAAACTCATAATGAATAACATATGTCTAAATTAAAATATTTGAAGTGTGCTCGTGTATTTGGGGACATTGGAATAGGGAGCCAAATTAAGTCCAAAGATCCCCCCCCACCACAAGGCTGGCTACGGGCCTGTCCTCTCAGGGCACAAGGAGGAGAGAGGAGAGATGAGGTGGGAGAGGGGGGAGGGGAGAGTAGAGGAGAAGATAGGAGGGGAGGGGAGATGAAGAGAGAGGAGGAATGAAGTTAGAGAGGGGGAGAGAGGAGAGAGGAGGTGGGAGAGGGGGAGAGAGGAGAGATGAGGTGGGAGAGGGGGGAGGGGAGAGTAGAGGAGAAGATAGGAGGGGAGGGGAGATGAAGAGAGAGGAGGAATGAAGTTAGAGAGGGGGAGAGAGGAGGTGGGAGAGGGGGAGGGAGGAGAGAGGAGAGAGGAGGTGGGAGAGGGGGGAGGGGAGAGTAGAGGAGAAGATAGGAGGGGAGGGGAGATGAAGAGAGAGGAGGAATGAAGTGAGAAGGAGAGGACAACAATTTGGAAAGTAGCGGAGAAAAAAAAGGAGAAAAAAGAATGCAGAGAATAGGACGGGAGGAGAAAGGGGAGGAGAAGAAAAGCACAGAGGAGAGGATAGGAGAAAATGGGCAGAAGAAGGAGAAAACGAGGGGGTGAGTGACGATAACGGAGCAGAAGAGAGGAGGGGAAGATGGGAGAGGAGAGGATAAAAATGGGCAGAGATGAGGAACTGCGATGAAGGGAGCGGAGAGGAGAGGAAAGGAGAGAATAGCAGGAGAGGAGAGGAGAGGAGAGGAGAGGAGGGC
>NC_085874.1:32614043-32619043 GCF_034702125.1 Engraulis encrasicolus
CACACTAGAAATAGAGGTGCTGGCAACAAGTAAAACGTGACCTCTCACACGTGACCTGAGGAAGGCCGACAGGCCGAAACGTTGTCACATTTAAAACCTGTTTTATGCAACTCGGAAGTGTGCGGCACTTCTCTCCTCCTACAGAATGAGAGTGTGGCATGGCAGTTATATCAGGGTCATGCCATTGGTCTGTGATGCTTTAAGGTCAAGGTCAGATCCTAATGATGGTCATTCAGATTCGTTCTAGAAACTCAGGAAAAAGTGTGATTTTTGAAAACTCTGGTTTCGCGCTTGCATGTACACAGAGAAGAAAAGAGACTTGAATGGCTTTCCTCTCCCACTACACTGCTGCCCACAGGCTTATTGCATTTATCATCGCTCTCAACAGCATATTTATGCTTACTTATCAGCGGTGTGTGAACAAAGTTATTTTTGAGAACAGGGGGAAGAATATCCATGTGTAAATACATAGTTACAAATGCATCTAAATCCTAAATCAGTGTGGTAAAATGGGACAAAAAAGAATATATCAGAAGATGCTCCATGTCAGACAAAAACTTGTCCTTGGCAAACTGCGTACATTAACTAATCATATATGTACTCATTTCCGAATTTGCCTGAATATTGAACTTGCTACGGGAACCTGAATTGACTAATGGAGATTGAATTCTCATTTTTCTGCCCAGTCAAGTTTGAAGAAAGGAGAAGCTTACACAGTGCACGTTTAAGTTGTCTACAACAGCTCCAAATACAACGGGTCCACATTTGGTACACATGTAACATGCAATGAGGGATGAAGATGTTGTAAGGAGAGGGGGAAGTAAGTGTGACCTTGGCTAAGAGTCAGATATATTGTGTTTTCACCCCGACCTTCATAAACATTTCAGGTTCACTTCATCTGCAAACCCAGAAGAAAATGTATTCTCCAGAGTGTCATACGCCTATGGCTATGGTTTAGTTTTCCTATGGATATATATATTTTTAAAACAAACAACCCTGAAGTTTTCTCTATTGCTATGCAGCGCAGATGTTTGTCTTCAATACCTCTGAGTTTAATTGTTGTTGAAATGTGTTAGAGATGTCTCAAGTTTACCGCGAATTTGACCTTTCATAGATGTGACCTTGCCCCGTTTTGGGGGTCAACGTGAGGTTATCTAAGCTGCAACCCCTGATCGAGCTCCAGACAGAAACTAGAGCAGTCAAAGATAGCAACCTGGCCCCACTGCCCATGGGAGTTACCAGGGCTCTAAATTAAAGGGGTATGCCACTATTTCGATGCTTAATACAGTTAAAATCGTTGGCTGGGGTTTATAAAGGTGGTAAAGTGTCTCATTTTTCATGTTAAGCGTTGTTTTGCTTTAAGACAAGTTAAAAGAGGGAGTATGTAGCTAAGCTAGTGAAAGTCAATGGATCACTGTAGCATGTAGCATTAAAGTCTTAAAGCAAGACAACGGCTTACATGAAAATTAAGACACTTTACCACCTTTATAAACCCTGGCCAACGATTTTAACTGTATTAAGCCCCCAAATAGTGGCATACCCCTTTAAGACAGCCAACCAGCAAAATGCAGGTGAAAATTCAGTGTGGCTGGTAGAAAAGAAAACTTATGAGCCACTTTCACTAATGGTGAGTGGATGTGTGGCTAGTGAAATTAAACATCGACTATACTAGCCAAATTGGCTAGTGATGACAAAAAAGTACATTTATAGCCAGGGACGGATTAAGATGGCCGAGGGGCCCTAGACTACAGGTTGGTGTGGGCCCCCTCAGAAGGCAAATTTCGTGACAAAATCCCATAGACCGTCTCATAATTACGAGCTAGGAATTGAGACTAACATGTCCACCAACTGGAGAGGAGAATTGACAAGATTTAAAACCATACTTGACACGACTGATGCATTTTTCAATATCCCATCTTGTCATAATTTTGCTATTTTTGACTTTTGGCCAATTTGGGCCCATCTGGAAGGCGGGGGCCCATAGGCTGCAGCCATATCTAGCCTGTGCAATAATCCAGACCTGTTTATAGCCCTGCTAGTTACACATGATGATGTGTGTTTGGTGCCACCCATAGGCAACCAAAGTCAATGCAGACAGACAGACAGACAGATAGACAGGCAGGCAGGCAGACAGACAGGCAGGCAGGCAGACAGACAGACAGACAGACAGACAGACAGGCAGGCAGACAGACAGACAGACAGACAGACAGACAGACAGACAGACAGACAGACAGACAGACGGACAGGGTCATTGCAATACTTGGCCCAACAAAAAAAGTTTGGGATCTTTACTCCAGATATCAGAGCTACCGTATAAGGTCATATTACCAATGTGCCAAAAAAGCATCACCAGCCCAGGTCCACGTCTCAAGCATTCCTATGCTCTGTCCGAAATGTTACATTGCAAATGTTGCATTGTTTTGTACCAATTATGTGAATATACCCGATTGACAATTGATAATTCATCAGGGAATGAAGACTAGGTTTAATCCAGCGCCTGTTTACTTGGATGTGCATGCACTCCAAACGTTATAATATTCCGGACTGAGTCTGGACCTATGGCACTCTGGGTAGATGCCATTACAGCAACATTTTATTTTAGTCTTACGTCTATTAGCAGTAATACATACAATGTCAATGCCTGTTTACTATATAGGTAACATATGAGGCATGTACTAAGTAAAATCAAACATTTGTTAGGCATGTTTGCTCAGTACATGCCTTACAAGTTACTTATAACCACTAACCACTAACCACTAACATTGGATGTATTACTGCTAATAGATGTAACACTAAAATAAAGTGTTCCAGCCATTACTAATGTCTTCTGCATTTAAATAATTTCAAAAACTATTTTCAGAGGTGTCAGAAGATTTCAGACCGTGGGAACATTCACTGAGGTAAATGCTGACATTTATACATTCATTGCGGATGAATACAGTATCAGAGCAATGGTACATGATTTGGATAAATATACAACAGTATTTGTATTTTTGTTCCCCAAAATGCTTTATTGTTATAAATGTAGAGACAGATACTTTGTACATCTTTGTTATCTTCATTATGTATGTTATTTACTTTTCAGAGCTATAGACTAAGTTATCTATCCTGTTGACTGAGTGCACATATTTCAAATCTGCAGACTCAATTCAGGGAGCAATAAAGCGTAAAATGTAATATATTTTTTTATCTTCACTTCCCTCTCTCCCTCTCTTTACTTTACTTTTTCGCTCTCTCTCTGTCCCCCCTCTCTCTGTTTCTCTCTATTTCTCTCTCTCTCTCTCTCTCTCTCTCTCTCTCTCTCTCTCTCTCTCTCACTCTCTCGGGACATGGTGTTTTCTTTGCCCGACCCCCACCATCTGCTTTGAATAACTGCTGTGCTTCGTTTTGTTTAAAGAAATGCTCAAAATCAGACATTTGTTCCCTCTCAACCCAAACAGGACTTTAATAACGGCCAGCGTTGCGCTGGATGGGAGGCCAAGCTGGTCCCAATTACTGGCCTGATTTTCCCCTTCACGCCGGGCCACACCGCACCGCACCGCACCGCTGCTGTCTCCCACCTCTCCTCCCTTCCCATCCCCACCGAGTAACCGGCCAGGACCCGGCAGGCAGCCCCACAAGCCCCATACCTCCACCCTGCCACCCTCCACCACCACACAGCATTCGGCCCCACAGCCCCATACATCCACCCCGCCACCCTCCACCACCACCACACAGCATTCGGCCCCACAGCCCCATACCTCCACCCCGCCACCCTCCACCACCACCACCACCCAGCACCCGCCGTGTGTGTGCTGGGCCGGGGATATTTTCATTATTCCGCCTCGCATACGTTGGGAATTCCGCGCCGCTAATTGAACCCATCTGCGTTTGCGTCTGTGCGAGGCGTCGCATTCCAGAGCGAAGATTTTTTTTTTTTAAAGAGAAAAAAAGGGGACACAGCGTCAGACAGCGAGCGAGGATATGAGCGAAGGAACGAGCGGGCGCGAGTGTTTCTTGATATCTGTCCGCCCCGAAGACATCACGGACGGAGAGGGGGAATGGGGGAGCGGGTGAGGGCGCTGTCTGGTGGGAAAGGATGGAATGGGGTGGAGTGGGATGGAGTAGGGAAGAGAGAGAGAGAGATAGGGAGGCTCCCATGCACAGAGGCTGGTGCTGGATGGAGAGGGGAACTATTGAGCCAATGATGCTCCAGACAGGAGCGGTGGAAAGGGGGTAGGGGGGGGGGGGTGTTGATGGTTGACGTGGAAGTGTGGGGTGGGGTGGGATGGTGTAGGGGAGAGAGAGGGAGGCTTTTCTGGTTGGCGTGGTGGGATAGGTGGAGTGGGTTGGCATGGTCTAGGGAGAGAGTGAGGGTGTTTTTTTGGGTTGGAGTGGTGGGATGGTGTGGTTTAGGGAAAGAGGGGGAGTTTATTTGGGGTTGGTGGGGTTGGTGGGGTGGGATAGGTGGGATGGTGTGGTTTAGGGGAGAGAGGGGGAGGTTTTCCTGGTTGGTGGGGCGGGTGGGCTGGTAGGTCAGGAGGGCTGGGATGGTATGAGGTGATGTGTGGTGTAGGAGAGAGAGAGAGAGAGAGAGAGAGAGAGAGAGAGAGAGAGAGAGAGAGAGAGAGGAGAGAGAGAGAGAGAGAGAGAGGGAGAGAGAGGGAGAGAGAGAGAGAGAGAGAGAGAGAGAGAGAGAGAGAGAGACAGAGAGAGAGAGAGAGAGAGAGAGAGAGAGAGGGAGGCTGCCGCTACTCACAGAGCGTGGTGCTGGAGATTAAACCAAATAAACAGAGTCACCTGTAAGCCACTACGGGCGCTTATGGTCCTGAATAAAATGAGCTGAGCAGGTGGAGCACCACCTAACATCAACACACACACACACACACATGCGCACGCACACACGCACACCCACACACACACACAGACTCACCATGTGCACGCACACACTCTGTCACACACACCACGGACACACGCCCACGCCCACACACACACACTCACACACACACAGACGTATGCAC
>NC_085874.1:32629043-32639043 GCF_034702125.1 Engraulis encrasicolus
GTAGGGTATTGAAAACTAAAGATACAAAGAAAGAGAAAAAAAATAGAGGAAGAGAATGGGAGGGAGAGAGAGAGTGGGGGGTGAGGAAGCAGCATACACACAGGTCCACTTCATTACACGGCAATCTAGTTACAAAGTTGTTTACCTATTTGAAACAAAGTAGCCTACACTGCATACTGTAGCTATGCCACATCGCAAACAGGCAAACATGAGCAGCGGGAGGACAAAACAACAGGGTACCAGGTTACACCCTGAGGATAAGAAACACCTCTTGAAAGAGACTAGTAGCTTATTCTATTCTTCATGTCTTTTGACTGCCCCCCGACAGGGGGGAGGGGGGGGGGACTGGTCAGGGAGAGAGGGGAGGCCCAGCATTGGGTCCCCATAGCATTGTATGTACTATGTTGTATGATGTCAGTCTGTAAATGTCAGTCCTGTGTATGTCTATATCCTTTCATGGTATAAGAGACAAAGCGTAATTTCAATTTCCTTGTGTGACCTGCGCATATGAAGAAACTGACAATAAAATCTGACTTGACTTGACTTGTATTGCACATGTAATGTTCAAGGGGGGTCGGCAGATATTGCAGGGAGTGCGCAGAATCCTGTCTGTGTTGACGCTATGACCAAAATTGTGCTTGCTAAGTTTATAATTAATCCGAATCAAAGCAAGATTTAAACACGTTTGGGTCCCTTTATAAAGTCGTGAAGTTATTGCTTAATGTCTTCAGCTATAATCATTGCAATTAATCACTTGATAATTTTTTTTGGATTGGAGGGGTGCGGCTTGTGACGGCATTTAAAGGGGGCTTTAAGAAAAAAAGGTTAAGAACCACTACTCTACTCCACACCTGCTGCTGTTTGTCCCGGGGCTGACAGCCTGCCTTTTCTAAAGCTAGCCTGCCCCCTAGTGGTGGTTCTAGCGTACACCGCTTCAGTGAACACCAATAGTCAATTCCAGAAGGGTTTACTACAGTAAAAAAGCTGGTTCAGGAGTAAACCAGGCTAATTTAAGAGCTAAATCATCTAATAGAAAATGAGGACTCCAGGCTCTTCTATTAGATGATTTACCTCTTAACGGACCAGTTCTGTCAATTTCAACATGCAGTTGTAATGTTCACACTACCTTGGACTTCTCAGTACCAGAGGGTTTTTTTTTTCTTCTTCTTCAGCCATTTCTGAGATCTTGGTCATTGTAATGGGGGCAGCGCTTTGTTTACATTTCAAAAAAAACATTTTTATTTATTCCAAAAAACATCCAAAAGGTTATACAACATCAGCAGACAACTAGCAAGGTACCATTTGGGAAAATATTTGGAGTAGGCCTGTTAATTTTCTTTTAAATGTCGGAAAGGGCTGAGCCGAAAAATGTGGTATCACCGGGTACGGACAAGTCAAGGGTAGCGTGAGCAATACAACAGCATATTGAAATGGGCAGAACTGGTCCTTTAACTTAACCTGGTCTACTCCTGAACCGAACCAGCTTCTTAGTATAGGCCCCTGTACATCACATGCGCCGTGACACACACACGACTTTGCTTTCAGCCAGAACAAATGAAAAAATAAAATAAGCGGGTGTTTATAAAGTGCTCATTTCAGGTGTGATGAGCAACTGCTCACTTTGTTCAGTTAGCGTGCGCGCGCGCATGTGTGTGTGTGTGTGTGTGTGTGTGTGTGGGAGTGTGTGTGTGTGTGTGTGTGTGTGTGTGTGTGGGAGTGTGTGTGTGTGTGTGTGTGTGTGTGTGTGTGTGTGTGTGAGTGTGTGTGTGTGTGTGTGTGTGTGTGTGTGTGTGTGTGTGTGTGTGTGTGTGTGTGTGTGTGTGGCAGGTGCCGTGGCCCGGGCCTTACAGCAGCTGCCGAGCTGACCATGTCAGCACACGAGGCCAGCTGATATGGGACACGGAGGTGGCTTAAGGGTGTGTGTGTGTGTGTGTGTGTGTGTGTGTGTGTGTGTGTGTGTGTGTGTGTGTGTGTGTGTGTGTGTGTGTGTGTGTGTGTGTGTGTGTGTGTGTGTGTGTGTGTGTGTGTGTGTGTGTGTGTGTGTGTTGTGGCTTAAGGGTGTGTTTGTGTGTGTGTTGTGTCAGTGTGTGTGTGTGTGTGTGTGTTGTGTCAGTGTGTGTGTGTGTGTGTGTGTGTGTGTGTGTGTGTTGTGTATGTGTGTGTGTGTGTGTGTGTGTGTGTGTGTGTGTGTGTGTGTGTGTGTGTGTGTTGTGTCAGTGTGTGTGTGTGTGTGTGCACGTCCATGTGTTACATGCTGGTGTGTGTGTGTGTGTGTGTGTGTGTGTGTGTGTGTGTGTGTGTGTGTGTGTGTGTGTGTGTGTGTGTGTGTGTGTGTTTGTGTGTGTGTTGTGTGTGTGTGTGTGTGTGTGTGTGTGTTTGTGTGTGTGTGTGTGTGTGTGTGTGTGTGTGTGTGTGTGTGTGTGTGTGTGTGTGTGTATGCATTTGTGTTTCATGCATGTGTGTGTGTGTGCGCGTGTGTACACATGTGTTCAGGGTGTGGTGGGAGAAGCATGCTGTAGTGGAGAATCAAGGGGGTGGGTCACGGATTTATGTGTGGCTTATCTTAGCGAGCTCTGTGGGACTGTGTGTGTGAGTGCACAGTATGGGATGGGAGTCAGGGGCTCAGCTATAGCGGGGGTGCGAGCAGGGCATTTGCCCCTGGGCCCAGAGCCCGACCGTATTGGTGATGGGGGCCCTATTATGACCTGTGCAGGCTGTATGGGGGCAGTGTTTTGGGCCCTGTGTGCAACTGTTCCACCACTGATGGGAATATAGTGTTCATTAATGTGTGCCCGTGTCCATATGCATATGTGTCCAATACATATCTTAGCATCTAAAGAGCAACAGGCCCCAGGCACTCAGCAGTATTAGGGTGCAACAAACGCCCCTCAAAAATGAAAACTTCGCAAAATCCCACTGGTGGAATTAAATTAAAATATCTACACTTCAAAGACGGAAAATATCTGGTGGTCTTGGAATCCCAAATTTTGAACAGTATTTCTGGGCCTCAACTCTCCGACCTCTCAGTACCTGGTTTAATACAAGAGCACAAATGGCTTGGCGACCTTTGGGGGAAAACCTGGTTAAACCACACAGGCTTCAGGATTTAATACATTCCAATATTCCTCTTAAAATGTGAAGATCCACGTTTGGCTCCATTGTTTCAAACCTCATTGCCACTTGGAGAACCGTAGAATCTTATTCCAAAACCCACCTGAAATATCATTCCTACCTTCCTTTATTCAATAACTTTGATCTCTGTTTGAGGAAACAACCTATTTCATCTCCTCAGTGGAATGATAAAGGGATAAATATCCTCTCCGACATTACATCAGATAATACATCAAGATCTTCTCAAAACCTAAAATCCCCTCTACGACCTACCTGGTACTTATTTTTTTTCTACCTACAAATCCATAGTGCTCTTCGTGCATACGGGGTCCCTTGGGGAGAGAAACTAGAATGTCACCCAATACAAAAGATTTGTTTATCCACCAAAGATCTGATTTCTAATCTCTAGACCGTCATTGCCAAATGTGTGGAAAAGCCATTACTAGTTGATGCGCTTTGGAGCCGTGACCTGTGTATCACACCTTCCACAATCAACTGGACAACAGTCTGGTCGAAGACAGTTTTATCGCCTCGTAACCCTAACCATCAGATTATTCATTATAACTTCATTACAACAAAACAATCACCCACATGCGAGCTGTGGTCCTCTGGAGCCACAGGAACATTTCTACATATGGTCTGGGATTGCCCTGGGGTACAAATGTTTTGGGAAATGGTTTCTCAAAAGATGTCCTCTATTCTTAACCGCACCATCCCTTGCTCCCCAAGGATTCTGTTACTAAATGATTTTAATGAGCTGGACATTTCCCTAGTGCAGCAATGCTGGTTCTTGGTAGCCCTAACTGCCGCTAAAAATGAATTGCACAAAGATGGAAAATGTATAGCATGTATAGATGTTGTTTTTTGTCCATTATCAATTTTCTTGTTTGTTTTGTTATTCTGTGATGTATTAAAAACATAATAAAAAATTGATCACAAAAAAAAAATACTGCAAAAGCAGAACAGGATTTCAAAACTTGGGGCGTTTGATGCACCCAAAGCAGCATCACCAAGAAGAAGGGAATACATTAAAAAGCCATTGATCGCTTTGCCCTGATGAAGACCACATTTGTGGTTGAAACATGTGGGCATTTTAATTTCAATAATGAGTAGCCACATTTAATAAAAGCTTTTTATTTTACTCCCTTCTTACTGGTGATATACTACTGAGTGCCCTGTTGCTTTTTTGATCGTGGATTCCCTACCCCAAGAAAATCACTTTGGACTGTTTGCAATTATATACCTGAGAGCTCCCTGTCGAGATGAGCTCCTTTTCGCTACTGAGTATGCGCACTGATGCGTACCACCGGGTTGACTTCTATTATCACCCTATCTTAGCCTTTGTTGGGAGAAACAGTGATGTGACAGATCATTAGCGTAGGCTAACAGAGTTTCGTGACTAACGCTGCAATCTTCATAAGGGATAGAATAGGTGCCCTCTACACCTTGAAGTTGAAGTTTTTTCTTTGCAGGTGCAGGTTGTGGTGTTGTGTTTATGTTGCAATATTATCTTCGCCAGTTGGGGGGAGCTGTTGCCTGTTTAATGGGGGGCTTGATATGTAAGTGGGCGACGAGAATGATTCAGATTAAAGATGGCAGTCATACAGTCAAGACTCACGTTGAGTTATTTCGTAGAACACGACTCAGATATTTCAGTCAGGAGGAATCAGGAGTCAGGAACTTTTAAAAACGTGGAAAAGTACCTTGGGCCTTGGGAAAAGTGCCTTGGGCTGAATGTATGTAATGGTTAATATATGTGTAATGATGTGTGTAATGTCTTGTGTGTAATGTCTTCTGTATTTATGCCACTTGAGACCTTCATTTTCCCCTGGGATCAATAAATGATACTCTACTCTACGTCACTGCTTTGAACACGTCTCTACCCAGGGCCGTTGGAGGTGCCAAAAGTGTTGCGTCATTAGGAGGGTGTAGCCTGGCTAGACGTTTCGGTCAGTCAGACATTTTGTCCTTAAAGGTGCACTGTGTAATATTTTTAGTAGTTTATTTCCAGAATTCATGCAGCCCATTCACAAATGTTACCTTTTTCATGAATACTTTTCAAATTCATTATGATAAAGTAATCATTATGACTGGGAAAATTACACTTTTCACACATGAAAAGGGGGATCTTCTCCATTGTCCGCCATTTTGAATTTCCAGAAACAGACATTTTTAACTTGGTCATACTAGTAAATATTAGTTTGTTATTTAGTAAATAATCATGAAAAGATCAAAATTGGCAATAGGCAGCACAGTTTCAATGAGCAGCATAGTTGCAATACCTACTCTGGCCACCATCCTACACACCTTTTAAGTCTTAAAACTTCTTTCACAGACCCCGTGGAGATATGTCGCCGGGGGTCCCCGCACCCTACTTTGAGAACCACTGATGTAGGGTACTGGACAGTGTCCAGTGATCTGCAGCCAGCACCAAGTCCTCTAAACATCACCTGTCCATAAACACATAAACACACACACACACACACACACACAAACACTGGATGAGATTGCTAACTGACGCAAAGCACTCTAATTTTAAGACATGTGGTAAAGCACTCTCTCTGTCCGTCTTCCTGTCTCACTGTGTGTGTGTGTGTGTGTGTGTGTGTGTGTGTGTGTGTGTGTGTGTGTGTGTGTGTGTGTGTGTGTGTGTGTGTGTGTGTGTGTGTGTGTGTGTGTGTGTGTGTGTGTGTGTGTGGGTGTGTGTGCGTGCATGTGTGTGTGCAGTATCAAGGAGCTAAAGAATACGTGAAGGCCTACCAGATTACTAATCCTGATCCAAATAAAGAGCAAGTGCATTCCGTCGTGACAATTACAGTTTCATGAGGTGGTAATCAGACTACTGATGTAGTCCTGTGTCCTTATGTTAAAAAGAAATTAATATTCATAATTATTGAATAAATAATATATTATTAGCCAGTTCTTTCCTTTTCCACACATTGTAGGCTATCCTTTTGGCAATGCCATGCATTGCCAGCAACCCAATACAATCATGCAACAAGAACTGCACGTCCTGTTAAAGCAAGTGTGCAATTTTAGAAATACATTTCCGAAATATACATATGCTGCAAATAAAATATTTTCCATGAATATTTAGCAATCAAAGGACCCAATATTTACAGGCCTAGACCAGAGTAGGCTTTAAATCCTATGTGTTCCTTATCATGCCCTGTTTAATTCAATATCTCACAAAAGCATGATTGTCCTTTTTTCAATTGCAATTGGCACAAAAGGGGAAACTAAGGAAATTTGTGACAACCTCTTGCAAGCTGATGGGCACTAACATGAAAAGTCTTGAAAACATATAACGTTCACTCAGCAAAATTTACACAATTTTAACAGACAGAAGACATCCATTGATTTACGTTTTTAAGCATGATTGTCCTTTTTTCAATTGCAATTGGGATGCTAAATTCGCCCAAAAGTTGTTTTGGCTAGGCTAACAGCAGGGAAACTTAATTGTTTTCTCCACGGAGGCGGGGCATCAGTGAAGCGCGAGGCCAAAAGCACAGGTGGAGGATGGGAGTAAAGCTAATGGAATGTACCCTTTGACCAGAGAGAGTAGAGAGAGAGAGGTTCCATTGGCCTATTGTTTCCAGGTTCTATTATTGCAAGGGGGAGGGGGGGAAATCCCCCTTTAGACAGACCTAGGCAGACCTATAAGGACTGTTCTATTCAATGCTAGGAGCATTATGACACGCCCTTTTAGGCAGACCGGAACCTGGTCACATTAGGTGCCCATAGAAACCTATTATGTTGGCATATCTCTATACTTAAAGAATATCTGCTTTGACTGCTGTCCGATATGGTGGATTGACACAGGGTGGATCCACCTCAACATGGACATTTCAAAGTCATAATAAATGCTTACCTATTGATGGTGATTAGAATTTAATATTACAAAAATATCTCTGTGTGTGTGTGTGTGCGTGTGTGTGTGTGTGTGTGTGTGTGTGTGTGTGTGTGTGTGTGTGTGTGTGTGTGTGTGTGTGTGTGTGTGTGTGTGTGTGCACGCATGACGTGTGTGTGTGCGTGCGTGCGAGTGTGTGTAGGTGGGTTTGTTCGTATATGTGTGTGCAGGTGTGTTTTGGTCAGTGCATGTACACTATAAAACATATGAAAAGACAGATAGGCAGCTATGATGATACATGATCTAGGCTGCTGCAGTTATTGACTAAAGCAACTGAGTATAATCATTAGGGAGAGGACACATGAATGTGACACCACCACTTAACTGATAACATCTCTCTCTCTCTCTCTCTCTCTCTCTCTCTCTCTCTCTCTCTCTCTCTCTCTCTCTCTCTCTCTCACACACACACACACACACACACACACACACACACACGCACACACACACACACGCACACACGCACGCACACACACACACACCATACCGCATCATTGTGCTCTTCACCTCCTCATGTATTCATGCAACTGCCTGACATTTAATGTTTTTGTTTTGTTTTGTTTCTATTATCATTATTATGATTACTATTATTATTACTAAAATCAAAAAAGGGCTTCGACGAAATATAGTCATATATAGTCAGTCATGGTTGACGAAATTACTGTAACACTGGTCAGAGTACAGCAGGAAAGGAGGTGACCAAGGCGTTTTTACCAACTACCACTAGAGGGCACCCTAGTGCTTTGTGTGGAAGTTGACTCCAAATCAGGCAGCGCTTCTCTGACCAATGATAAACTTAGTTGAAGTGATGGGTTTCTGCTGCTGAATAAATAGGCTACATTATTTAATATAAATTATTCTGAATGCATGAATTCTACATAAGTAGTTAGTCTCATGAAAAGACTGCTAAAAATAGACTATTTCTTTAAACACTTTGGTGCTTTGAAGGCTAGGCTATAATAGCCTAATAGACCTATACACATTAGTAATGAGTGGTAGTAGCCATGGGGGAAATTTCTTCTAGTGAGAGGAGCGTAAGACATGAAAACAAACACAATACAGTCAGATTCCCAAGCACATTTACCCCAAACAACACATTCCCCCATAACATAGACAAGACGTTGGACAAGAACAGATGTCATCCATCAACAGTGGTCAGTCCCAGTTTACCCCATAGCATGGGAGGATGTGCAAGCAGCAAATAAATAAATAGATAAGCAAAAACATCATTAAAAAAGGTAAAACATTAGAGTGTCATTCATTCCATCTCAGGCCTGCTGAGATAGGATGTGCATATTAAGATCTACCTTTTTGGTTTGCATGCTTGTTAAAAAAGCCAATTGCTTGTGGGATAAAAGATTGCTTGGATCTGTTTTTAAAAACAACAGGGTGTCTAAATCTGCTGCCAGATGGCAGCAGCTCAATAGTGCAAAACAATGAATGTCTTCTGTCAGTTAAAATTGTGTCAATTTTGCTGAGTGAACATTCTTCATATACACTGATCCGAGGAAATAACCGGAAGTAGAGTGGCCGCCATTACTGGAGTGCTTCCCGAAGCAAACTCGTATCTGGACAGTGGAGAAGTCCGTAATTTCATAAGCCAATAGTAGCCAAGTAGAACTAATTTAATATACCTACGAGATGTGGCTGTTAAAAGAAGATCCATGCCATTGTTTTCAAGACTTTTCATGTTAGTGTCCATTAGATTGCAAGAGGTTGTCACAATTTTCCTTAGTTTCCCCTTTTGTGTCTCTGTTGCATTGCCAAACCAACAGAGGACACCAAAGGTTAAAACACTCTCCACAAAAGCACTGTAGAACATCCTGGCTATTTTACAATCAACTTCAAATGAAACAAGTTTCTTTTAAAAAGTGGAGTCTCTGTTGTCCTTTTTTCTGGATCATTTCTGTGTGCTGCCCCCATCGCAGCTTCTCATCTAAAACCACCCCCAGATACTTACAGTATTCTGTAACTGCCTGAATAATCTGTCCATTAATGGAAGTACAGCTGCTTGACTTATTCTTCCTGAAGTCAATAGACATCTCCTTTGTCTTTGCAGTATTGAGATGCAGTCTAGACTCGTCACACCAGTCAATAAAATCTTGAAGGACAGGGCCATGATCATGTTAATCCTCTGTCAGCAGGCTGACCAGTGCAGTATCATCAGCATACTTGTCTAATAATAATAATAATAATAATAACAATAATAAGAATAAGAAGAAGAAGAAGAAGAAGAAGAAGAAGAAGAAGAAGAAGACATTCACTTTTCTTTTGGAACCAAATGTAATGAGTCCTTTTAGTAGCCCTGCGACGCCATCCTATGTTCTCCACCCAAAAATAATTAGAACTTTATTGCGATGCAGATCAGAGGGTGTAAAATGAAACAAATGGTACAATTGAGAATTAGATGATGTTTCATTTTTTTGGTGAGTCAACATTTTAGGGACAGGGACAGTTTAGGGACCTACACACCTCATAAAGGAATGTAATTTCATCAGTGTATCGTGTGTGTGCGTGTGTGCGTGCGTGCGTGCGTGCGTGCGTGTGTGTGTGTGTGAGTGTGTGTGTGTGTGTGTGTGTGTGTGTGTGTGTGTGTGTGTGTGTGTGTGTGTGTGTGTGTGTGTGTGTGTGTGTGTGTGTGTGTGTGTGTTGCGACCAGCGGTGTAGTCTACTCTTTTGAAGTGGGTATACTGTATATTCGAACATTTTTTGAAGTGGGCATACTGTAGCCTATATATTAATGCTATTCTAAATAATGGATCAATCAATTTTAAGTGGGTATACTGAAGCCCCTAAATTTTACAAGTGGGTAGGCTATACTCCGTATACCTGCGTTCTACGTAGACTACACCACTGGTTACGACCCTGTGAACTACATGATGTTTATGTGTTTGACCCCCTCGAGACCTCGTGTATGCATGTGGGGGAGTCGCTGTTCACCTAGGACGGTGCTGAAATCAGCCGTCTCCAAAAGTGTTGATA
>NC_085874.1:32641543-32644043 GCF_034702125.1 Engraulis encrasicolus
CAGATAAGACACTGTTAATGTCTTGTGCATGTTCCTGCAGCAACCCATTTAGTTAATATGTTACTGTGCTTATTTTCAAATAGCTTTTAGAGAAGTTCTGTATACAAATACAAAAATACAAAATAGACAAGAGAAAAAGTTATAGCCTACACTTTGCGAGACCCGAGCCAGCGGGACAACAATAACAAGACTTTTTAAATATAAAATCATAATTTCTTCATACAGGAATGCATATGAGGTGAATCCCCAGTTATTCCCACTCGTGTCACTTTCATTGGAGATGACTTGTTGATGATGACCATGACAAATAAAAACAGGATAGTAGACGGAAGAACGTGGCAAAAAAAAAAATTCTCAGTCCAAGTAGCCTATTAGGAATGTGTCTTGTGGACCTCACGATGCAGGTGTTCCACATAACCGCGTGGAGTTGAGGATCTCTTTCAGGTCGTTCTCTGGCTTCCCCGCCACCATGAAAGGCCATGTCTACAGGGACAGAATGAAGTGCACGTTCATTTCCGGTATGACCATCACAATACTAATATCACAGAATTTTACTTCACCAAAATACTTCACGAAGACAGTATGTCTTTGACAGGGAAAGACATGTACAAGCTTACGATGTTGTAAGGTTTGACAAAAAAAGCCAAAAAAGGTGTCCAAATGTACACTTCTGAAGGCTATCACGTGTGTCCAAATCGTTAACCATTAGGCAAGTTTGATAACGTTAATATAAAGTTAAATAAAGTTTGGGAGTCAACTTTTGTAGTGCAAGACAGGCACAGGCCTTTGGGGAAAGGCTTTTGATTACCATCTCACATCCTAGGGCTTCAATTGGTTGCAAAGAAGTTACCTCATGATGTCATCTGTCAAAACTAGGCCTACCAGAAAAACTAAAACACTTATTTTTGTATTATGTACGCACAGTGCAACGTTGAATTTATATGCCGATACGTGTGGGGGTTACAATTACGCACAAGTTTTAAAATGTGATGAAACAAACAGCTGAGAGCTAAAATGCAGACGTTCTTACCAAATTAACAGGATGGATATATCCGTTATCATATTTGTCGTTTGCCAGTATTTGTCGGAGATGTGCTATGTAGCTGGAAGCTAAACGTAAAGTGTCCAGTTTGGAGAGCTTAGTGTCCGCTGGCACCCAGGGCAAAGTTGTCTTGAGCCGCGAGAAAGCTTTGCTCAGCACCCGCATTCTTGCCCTCTCCCTCGCGTTGGCAGCGTTCCTTTGGACCTGTTTGCCCTCGTGCGCCACGCCGTTGGGCGCCGACTTCCTTCCATTGGAGGTTTTCCTTCGCTTTGTAGATGTGGCGGTGCCGGTGTGTTCCTGGGCGCCCGCGCCCTCGCCGTTGGAACTTTCCTCTGTGCTGTCGTGGGACGCGCCAGAATCCTTCCCCGAGCCAAACTTCAGAAGGCCATCTAGAAGTTCTGCATCCTGAAAGTCGTCAACGTCGCTGAGAGAGCCCGTGGACATGGCTGGCTAGCTGGACCGGGAACGACAGCTGGGGCAAATTGTATGCTCAGGCGGTTTCAGAACATGTGTGTCGAGGGAGGTGATGTGTGTTTGTCGAATCATGTGCGGGCGGGAGATGAGAGAACTCCTGAGGCACGTACATAGCACGAGCCCAGTATTTATCCAGCGCGCACTAAGCGGGGCGTGACCATGGACGAGGCAAAGGAGAACACCGTTATCTCCAGACACTGAGGGCAGGGTGCATTGGCATACTCCAGTCAAGGGGTATCACATCGTAGTGGGACAGGAAGAATTATTCTTTATTTTGAAATGGTGTTATATCTTGCGGGCTTGCTACTGAAGACATGGAGTCCATGCGTAGTCGTGTCTTCCATTATGCTCAATGAAACCAAAAATAAAATGTCAGTTACAAGACTTCTATTTAGAGCTCTTTGTTTAGACTGCAATTAAAACATTATAACCAACGCCTTTGAATGCTAGAAAATAACAGAAAATACACCGTTTAGCCTAGGCCTACAACGAATTATTACAATGCGAAATTGCACGTTACATTACAATTTACATTAGGCCACATTATATTTTCAGAAAAAAATATCATAAGACCACATTTTAATCATTACATCTGTAAAATAAATAATACATAAAATATTAGCTGAAGTATTTGACGAATAATTGAAAAAGTGTGCCTTTAGGCCTATTTATGGACACGGTGAAATAGGCCTATTGATGAAACATTTTCCTCTCTGGACGTTCTCATTGCATGTTAATTTTCGGCTAAACACACAACCACAAACTGACAGTAAAAGTTATCACCTACTCATATAGAGGCCTATAGAATTAATGTCAGATTAAAAAATACAGCATGGACATTTTAAAAAACGCACATTAAGAAAATGACAGCGCATTCCATCAACTGATAACAGAAGACACTTTCAAATGTTGACAGAATAGCCTACAATATTTGAGAAGTTAAAATAAATGTTTTGTTTGAATTTCTATTCGAATGGCTTATTT
>NC_085874.1:32651543-32654043 GCF_034702125.1 Engraulis encrasicolus
AATTATTCACTTTGTTGTGCTATACATTTCCTGCCAACCAGTTGCGGCCCCCCTAGCACCCCCTCGCGGCCCCTCAGGGGTCCCTGGCCCCCACTTTGAAAACCACTGCCTTATAACATCTTGGTTGCCAAAGAATGCTTCGGCCCCGGACCAGCCGTGTCTCAATTGGCTGGGCACTTGACGGCTACACCGGCGACTCGGGTTCGAGTCCGTCCAGAGGTCATTTGGCGAGCCCTCCTCGTCTCCCTCTCCCTGCTCATCCCCTGTCCCTCTGATACTTTTCAGGCACAATAAAGCGACCTAACCAAGGCATATAAAAAACCCAAACAATATTTCAAAAAAGAATGCTTTAACTTTGTAGAACGTCTTGTCTCTCTAAGTTGAACCAAAGATTTTCTATATACAAACATAGTAACCAAGATAAATCATTCTACATGTCACCAATGCAAACAAGTGCGATTACGTCCAGTATCTTACATGACTTACTCATTCAACTCAATTCAGTCTGACCACCCTGCCAGTCACCTGCAGGGGCATGCAGTTCATATTTATAACAAAGAAAAAAGAACATGCACATCCATCTTAAAAAAAAAATTGGCTCAGGACTAGCAAAGTCACATGAAAAATGAAGATTAAGTCCACACAACAAAATCCCGTTTCTCTTATTTGAATGTGACGTTTCGGGCAGCCCAGAACTTTACATCATAACAGCTTAGAACCTAAAGTGATACTGTCCCATTTTTGGAAATAAGCTTATTTTACACCTCCCCTTGAGTTAAATAATAGGGTTTTACCGTTCTCCTGTACTTTCAACCGTTCTCTGGCTATGGCAGTGCAAATTTTACCTCCATGCTAGCAGTTAACATTGAGTCCTATGAGACTAGCTTGCGGCTAACTGGTCTCATACAGTAGGACTCAATGTTAACTGTTAGCTTGGAGGTAAAATGTGCACTGCCATAACTAGAAAACGGTTGGAAGTACAGGAGAAAGGTAAGAGCCTATTATTTAACTCAAGGGGAGGTGTAAAATAAGCTTATGTCCAAAAATGGGACAGTATCACTTTAACATCATATTGATTCCGGAAGTGACTCCTTATGAGTTGTCTCCTCCTCATCAATCGTCTCTGGTAGAACCTCTTGTCTCTCCAAGGAACGCTCTTGTTGTGTCTACAGGCCGGCCCGGAAGAGCACGCTAAGAAGAGGGCTTCACCAGGGACATCCGTCGCCACGGAGATGTGCTGGCTTCCTCCTCCTCGTCCTCATCCTCCTCCTCCTCCTCCTCCTCCTCCTCCTCCTCCACTTCCTCCATTTCTTCATCTTCCTCGTCCTCCTCCTCCTCCTCCTCTTCCTCCACCTCCCCCATTTCTTCATCCTCCTCCTCCTTCTCCTCCTCTTCTTCCTCCTCATGAATGCTCATGAAGATAAAAACCCTTCAGAGAGGGTGGTGTGTGTGCGTGTTATGTGTGGGGTTTTTTGGCGTGCATTTGTGTGTGTGTTTATGCCGGCATTTATGTGTGTGTGTGTCTGTGAGTGTGTGAGTGCACATGTGCGTCTTTGTGTGTGTGTCTATGTGTGTGTGTGTGTGTGTGCACGCATGCATGTTCGTCTCTCTGTGTGTGTCTCTGCACATTTGTGTGTGTGTGTGTGTGTGTGTGTGTGTGTGTGTGTGTGTGTGTGTGTGTGTGTGTGTGTGTGTGTGTGTGTGTGTGTGTGTGTGTGTGTGTGTGTGTGTGTGTGTGTGTGTGCATGCATTTATGTGTGCGTGTGTGTGTGTGTGTTTGCATGTGTGTGTGTTTTTGCATGCATGTGTGTGCGTGTGTGCATGTGTGTGTGTGTGTGTGTTTGCATGTGTGTGTGTTTTTGCATGCGTGTGTGCATGCATGTGTGTGTGTGTGCATCTGTGTGTGTGCTTGTGTGTGTGTGTGTGTGTTTTTGAGTGTAGGGGTGAGGGCTGGAGGTCCGAGGAGGAGGAGGATGTGGAGGTGGATGTGTGTAACAGGAGCTGTGTGGACGCGAGGCCAAGTGGCCTGTCTGCCTGTCGGATATTAACGAGATGCTGTGCAGCTGCGGGAGGGCACTCACTAAGGACACACACACACACACGCACACACACACACACACACACGGGATGGCACTCTCTAAGGGGACGCTAAGGGATTACCTCTGTCTCACACACACACACCCACGCACACGCATGCATGCACACACGCATGCACACACAAACACTCACACACACAAATGCACGCAAACACATACAGATTTACGCATACACTCACACACAGATGCACACAAACAAACACACACACACACACACACACACACACACACACACACACACACACACACACACACACACACACACACACACACACACACACACACACACACACAAATGCACACAAACACACATGTATTTACATGCACATGCACAGACACATGGGCACTCGCACGCACACACACACACACACACAAACAGATGTGCACACATGCATACACAGACG
>NC_085874.1:32661543-32664043 GCF_034702125.1 Engraulis encrasicolus
CTTGGGCCTGCTAAAAGATACATTTGAGTGTGTGTGTGTGTGTGTGTGTGTGTGTGTGTGTGTGTGTGTGTGTGTGTGTGTGCGTGTGTGTGTGTTCGCGTGCATGCGTGCCTGCGTGCCTGCGTCCGTGCGTGTGTGTTTTTGATGTCGAAAACTTATACTTGAGCCACATTTCCGAATTCCAAAACAGTGATCAATTAGCTGCAAATCAAATCAGAAGATGTTTAGAAATGACACTGAGGATATGTACACACACAGCAGGACTAGGACTAGTTTTATTAGTTACAGCGGGAAGGCAAGGAAGAACAAGACACATAAACATGCACATGAACGCCAAATCACCACAGCAGATAGACAAACAAATGACAGTCATGTGGGCCTATATTACTATATAAATTACATTACTATATATATATTACTATCTATATTACTATATATATACTATCTATATACTATTTATATATACTAAACAAGGAAACATGTAACATGCAAACCCAAAACCATTGCTAGAGCACACGATTTCCATCTAGGCCCTAACTAACATCAACCGTGCACCCAGGGGCATAGCAGAACATTTTGGGCCCTATGTACAATCAGCTCCAATGGAACCCCCAGCCATATATCTTCATAAATCGGACTGTGTGTGAGAATTCTCTCACAGAAGCATCATCCTCATACAGAATATACATACAATCTTCAAAGGCAACAGCATACTGCTGTTTCTGCAGCTTTAATGAGATTTCAAGTCAAACAAATACAACTTTCTGTGCAGACTATTAGTCAGCATCAGTCTTCTCCTGGCTGATTAGGGGTAATATGTGTAGCCATAGCTGTAACTACCATTGAGGACACAGAGGTCATGTCCTCTGTATTTTTTTCAGTAATGTAAAAATGTATCTATGATGAAAATCGTTATATGATCAACAATTGTAAATTCAGTCTGTATAAGACACCCACATTTATCCTCAAGGCAGTGATTAATGAAACTGAACTCAAGAGTTTGACTGAAGTGTTTGAAGCATTCTAAATGTACAGTATGCAGTACAGCACGCAGTATTTGACCTCTGTATTTGAAAATGTCTGATTACGGCCCTACCCATCAGCGCGGTAGTTTATCATAAAGCCAATGCTGGGAGCCATGTTGTGTTTTTGGAAACTAAAATGCCTTCTTTGTGAAATAAAGTTTTTTTTTCGAACACACTGTTCTGGAATTCCTATCAGTTTCTGGTGTTCCTCTTCCATGTTGGACAAATGTGTTGACAACCACCAAGTGATACACAACACACACACACGCACACGCACACGCACACACACACATTTTCAGACACGGTCAGACACAGACATAGCCTATCCATGTGCACTTGCAAACACACACACACACACAATCACACTCCATAAAACTGGAGGCTAGTTTCCCTGGACGGCGTTATCGCTAAGTCCCTGTGTGCGCCCGGCACAGCACAGCACAGCGCGGCTCGGTGGCGTAATTAGTCAGTAATGCAGAGGGAGGGAGGGAGAGAGGCTGATACCGCTAGCGAGACGATACCGATACCACACCGCGTCGCTCTGGTGCGAGGAAGGGAGGACCGCCACGAGGCAGGGCTGTTTCAAGGTCTTTTGGGGGGCCCATGGCCAAAGAGGGATTTAGGTGACTAATTTTCTCTTTTCAAACTATTGGGCTGGGGCCCCGTCTCTTCGAGAGAGATTTTGATATCATTGCACTTTTCGGTCACTGAATTTAGGGAAGTGCTACCACAGTCACAGTGTTGTTGTTGCTTTCATTCGAATTTAAATTGAACGAAAAGAAACCACGCACTCGCAGGACTTGCAAAGTCCACTTGAAAACTGACAATAAAGTCCGCACACCAAGTAATATAGGGACGTTTTGGGCAGCATGCCCTTCATAAGACATTACCAACACATAAAAACCACTGTGTAAATACCCATGATCACATAGGTGGTTCAACCCCCAACCAGGTGATCCCCATTGATGTCAATCACCTGGGACAACTGACGTGTGCAACATTGTTTTTTGTTTTTATGTCTTTGTAATGTCTCGTGTCACTATACTAATTTAACCCCTTAATGCAGCGCTATGGCTCTCTGTAATGTCATAGCAATGTTGTTATGATGTATTTAAGCATTTTCAGCAAGTGAATCGGGTCGCCAGCGACCCCATGTGCAGTAAGAGGCTTCGAGAACCATGGAGCTTGGTGTGCGGACTTTATTTTCAGCTCATATTTGAATGTCAGTAGGTACATAATCAGCTTAATTACCATGGGGCCCAATTTCAGCTGGGGCCCCCAAGCAATTGCCTAGTTTGCTCGCCTGATTGTGACAGGCCTGGCCACCGGGACCTGGGCCCAGTCCAGCAGGCTCCTCTCTAGTCCAGACCCTCAAAAGGCCCAAGAGACAGCCGATAAGGTCCGCAGAAGCCGTGATAGGCCGGATGGGCAACACTATCGGGGCCCCTGATAGGCTGGGGGCGGGTGGTCGATAG
>NC_085874.1:32669043-32671543 GCF_034702125.1 Engraulis encrasicolus
TAGTTGTGATTGTGTGTGAGCAGCAGTGGTGATCTCAATTTCCTCTGTGAGGTGCAACTGACCACAGGGACGGCACAGATCGACATCATCCTCTCTACCCCCCCCCCCCTCATATCAGTCTCTGTCTTTCTTTCTCTTGCTCTGCTCTTTCTTCCCTTTATTTTCATCTTTTTCTCTCTGTCATCCTCCCCCTTCTCTCTGTTTGTCTTGCCGCATCAGATATGCTTTCATAATGTTTTACTGTATTAAAGTTTCTGCGTCATACAGTTGGTCTCATCTTTTATTTTTTATTTATTTCTGCCCCATCCTCTCTCTCTCTCTCTCTCTCTCTCTCTCTCTCTCTCTCTCCATCTCTCTCTATCTCTCTCCATCTCTCTCTCTCTCCTGCTCCCCCCTCTTCCCCTCTCTCTCTCTCTCTCTCTCTCTCTCTCTCTCTCTCTCTCTCTCTCACACACACACACACACAAACACACACACACGCACATGGAAATTCAAAGACCTTTTGGTGTTGAATATATAGACAAAAGGAAACACTTCAAAAATGTAAAATGAGACGAGGTGTGTGTGTGGGTGTCTTACGTTAATGTGTGCCCGTGAATGTCATGACATCATTTATAATCATCCCTCTGCACCATCTCTGAGGCACACACACACACACACACACACACACACACACACACACACACACACACACACACACACACACACACACACACACACACACACACACACACACACACACACACGTACACACGCTCGCACACACACACACACGTACAGACGCTCGCACACACACACACACACACACACACACACACACACACACACACACACACACACACACACACACACACACACACACACACACACACACACACACACACACACACACACACACACACACACACACACAAACTTATATGCACATACACGCACACATATATACACACACACACACACACACACACACACACACACACACACACACACACACACACACACACACACACACACACACACACACACACACACACACACACACACACACACACACACACACACACACACACACACTCCCCTGAGGATGGGATAACTGCATGGCAAAACATTCATGAGTGTGTGTGAGTGGAGTAGTCAGGTTTGGTGCGTGTCTTTGATGGGGTTGCCCTCTGTACAAACACACACACGCACGCACACACACACACACACACACACACACACACACACACACACACAAAGGGAATATAAAGTAAATACTATACGTACTAAACTGGATTTACTCTACACATACAGCAATTGAACACACAGGACAGACAGATATAAAGTGAAACTAAACAACTGAATTCACTGTAAACCACACAAATCGTGTCAGAAACACACGCACACTAACACACACAAACACACACACACACATACACACACACACACACACACACACACACACACACACACACACACACACACACACACACACACACACACACACACACACACACACACACACACACACACACACACACACACATATACACACACGCACACACACATACACACACACACACACACACACACACACACACACACACAAAAAGGGAATATAAAGTAAATACTATACGTACTAAACTGGATGTACTCTACACATACAGCAATTGAACACACAGGACAGACAGATATAAAGTGAAACTAAACAACTGAATTTACTGTAAACCACACAAATCGTGTCAGAAACACACGCACACTATCTATCCATTTCTATTCCATATATCCAAGTCCCTCTGAGTGTGTTTATCTTCTTTACCTCTCACTCAATTCCGCAGTTAAAAAAATGTCCTGGCATCCGCATACTTAATAAAGCAGCCATTCGTCAAAGCTTAGATGAAACACAGAAAAATATTCCCACTAATCCACCCTTTATCCCAACTCTCTCTGTCTCTCCCTCTCTCTGCTTGTGTGTGTGTGTGTGTGTGTGTGTGTGTGTGTGTGTGTGTGTGTGTGTGTGTGTGTGTGTGTGTGTGTGTGTGTGTGTGTGTGTGTGTGTGTGTGTGTGTGTGTGTGTGTGTGTGTGTGTGTGTGTGTGTGTGTGTGTGTGTCGTACTGATGAATGAAGCACACAGTCAAAGATCAGGTATAACACATGCACTGAGGAATTCTCAAAAACACACACGCACATTCATGCACACACACACATACACGCACGCATTCACACACACACACACACACACACACACACACACACACACACACACACACACACACACACACACACACACACACACACACACACACACACACACACACACACACACACACACACACACACACACACACACAGACTCTGAAATTATGATATATATTGCCTTAATAGTAGTGTGTTAAGAATTATTGGTCTCCATCATTCTGTAAAAGGAGGAGTCCATGTAAATGTCCACACATACACCCACCCACACACACACACACACACACACACACACACACACACACACACACACACACACACACA
>NC_085874.1:32684043-32711543 GCF_034702125.1 Engraulis encrasicolus
TCTCCACCAGCACTACTCCACAACTACCCTCAGTCTCCTCCACACACACACACCACCACCACCACCACCCCCTAAGGCCTCGTAGGCCTCTCCAGCCTCATAAATCTATGTCCTTTTAAATCATCCAGCCAGTGTAAACCAGAGCAAGAGTGTGCAGGTGTGCTCTCGATGAGCAGTACAGCTCCATCCAGGCACTCTCTATCTCAATCTCATTATTCATCCATCCATCCGTCTGTCTCTCTCTCTCTCACTGTCTCTCTCTCACTGTCTCTCTCTCACTGTCTCTCTCTCTCTCTCTCTCTCTCTCTCTCTCTCTCTCTCTCTCCCTCTCTCTCTCTCTCTCTCTGGGTTGCTGGAGAGGACAGTTTAAAAGGCTGGAGCCTGTTGCAATACTTTCATCACCCAATGGGAATGTGCCAAAGCAGATGCTACATTGTTAGAGGAATACTGAGAGAATAGGGGGAGTGGAGGTTGGAGTAGCCCAGGGGATGAGATGGGATGAGATGAGGCAGAAAAAAGTGAAAGAAAGAGAGGAGGAAAGAGTGTTGTATAGATTAACCATCTTACAATAAACTGTGAGGAATGAGACATAGTGGGTTGACAATGAGAAGAACTGCAAAGTTTAACAACTTGTTTAGAAAAAAAACGAGAGAGAGAGAGAGAGAGAGAGAGAGAGAGAGAGAGAGAGAGAGGGAGGGAGAGAGAGAGAGAGAGAGAGAGAGACCGGCATCCTTGACATTCTCTGTGTGAGAGATGCTGCAGCAGCTAAACATGGAAGGTGCATGAGAATCTCCAGGCTAAGTGGTAACCTTTGACCGACCATCTGTGTCATTGAAATGTATCGGCAGAACACCATTCTCAAGACCCTGAGATATTGTTAGACAGCCGGCTCTGGACTAAGAACAGCTTTCAGCGAGGAGAGGTTTTCATTGCTAGGCAATGATCACACAACAAAGAAGTGTTTTTTAACCAATTTTTGAATAAATGTGACCAGGCCGCAAGTAGGCTCAGGGGCATATGGGAGTTAATTATAGGTTCTACGAATGCAGATTCTAAGCTGTACAATTATGTAATATCTTACCCGTGTAAGTCTGATAATCTAGGGGGAATGTGTGGCCTTCTGAATGTGTTCACCTCTTAAAATAGAAAACAGAGAATTCAGTTCTGAAAGTTTCTCTTGCCCAGAGAGAAACTCTTTTAAAGACAGAATGTAGCCTATGTTTGTAGATGAAACGATACTGCTTTCTGAAGCACCAAAACTTCAATTTGCACATTCTGTAAAAAATAAAAATCACAAAAATGGGGAATTTCTTTTTCTCCATTTCGCTCTGTTTGCCTGTTTTCATGTGACTGACTGGTCCCAACCAACATGTTTATTTTTCATAAAAAGTAAACCGAAAAGCACATACCTAGTATTGGTAGATGAAGTCATGGGTAAGCAGTTATTAGGGCAGTCATGGGTAAGCGGTTAGGGCGTCAGACTTGTACCCCAAAGGTTGCCGGTTCGACTCCCGACCCGCCAAGTTGCTGGGTTCCAAAATTGTTTCTGTAGCATGACTGGCACGCACAAATTCTCCTTGTCACTCCTTCCATGTGCTATAATGGCTCTGCTCACAAAAGCAGACTGTCTCCCTCTATCCCTGTTTTCTTGTGTGACTCGAGAAAAAACCTACTTGGTATTGATTTCAAATAGGCCAGGAAAAACAATCACTAAACATGTCTTCAAATGTAATACATGTAATTATACGTATATTGTAATGAATGCAATTGGTCTCACTTATTCACAACTATTTCCAGCACACCTATTCTGTTATAAGCTCATTCAACTTTATTATAATTAATAGTTTCATGGTTTCCACAACTTCCAATGTGTTGCGTATCACTAGGAGGTGCAGGCCCAGGCTAGCTTTTTATAGGCAATTACTAGCCCACTAATTACACTAATTAATAGGCTAGTGATTGCCTACAATAGTCGTCTAATAGCCTAGTGTAAGGCTATTACAGCACATGAATTGATCGATCCTGCAGACCTGGGCTGCAAATCTGCACGGATTTCAAACTATTACACTGAGGCAGCCTCATTGAACCTCATCCCTTACGTGTGACATCTCCCTTTGATGTCTTCCCAAACACAACAGCAGCATCCGGTCGGGTCCAGTTCATTTTCAGTCAAGCCATAAGGCAACATACAGAGGTCACACGCACCAAAATGAAGCTAAGCTGAAGGGAGACTCCACTGACCATGCTGGTGGTTCAGACACTAATAAGATGTGGCACAGAATCCGCCATGTTGATCACAATAGACAACGTGATGTCCAGATTTCTGCGGTTCTGTTGTTCATCATCTATCCCGGTGGTTCCCAAACCTTTTCAGAAGGGACCCCCTTTTGAACTTTTTTTCACACACCCACCTCCAACCTCCACCATAGTTTCACCCTTAGCGGACAAACTAGGCCTACTGATGGAACATCCAATATTAATATTTTTTTCCATTAATATTGCTTGATTTTCCATTAATAGTTTGTGTCCCTTTTGCGACCCCTCCTTCAGTACCTCCACGGCCCCCCTTGGGGTCCTCACTCCCAGTTTGAGAACCACTCATCTATCCTATTAGCTTCTAGCCAACCTGCATTGCCTTTCCCTGTGCGCATAACTATGGAGTCAGAGTGATAGCACTCCAGACCACTCCCTACTAACCCCAAACACAACCCTCAGACAAGGACAGGTAACTGCTTGGGCCTATCAGGGCCAGGCCCAGGGGTCCATACCATCAAAGAGTCAAGGGGGCCCTGACACCCAAGCTTATGCTATATTTCCATTCTCATATTGTGTTAAAATCACACTTTTAACAACCGTATTTTCTCATTTTCTCAGGTGACTACTCCCCAAACCTGCAACAACATAGACTGTCACATCTGGCCTCAAACCCTGAATCCCCCATGGAGGGGGCCCGTTCTTCCTGTCAGGCCCAGGGGCCCATGGAGTCATAATCTGTCCCTACTTGTAGAGAAGGCCTGTGGTCTGGCAGTCCTCAACATGCCTGACCAATACAATCTTGTTAGCCATACAGTGCAGTATATATCTGTGATGTCTTTTCAAAAAATTTTATATATATATATATATATTTTATTTTTATTTATTTTTTTTTTTTTTTCGCATGGCTTTTTTGCCTTTATTTTTGACAGGACAGTGGAGGAGAGAAAGGAAATGAGTGGGGAGAGAGAGACGGGGAAGGATCGGCAAATGACCCAGGCCTGAAAATAAAGAAACCTGAAAATAAAGTCTGCACACCAATCTCCCCTTTTTAAGGTGTTACAGGTTACGGGTTTGTATTCATCCAGGTCCAGCCATTCAGCCATCCAGGTCATGTTATCCAGAGGAAGTAAGATGTAAGAATTGTTGTTTTTTGAGATTATTGGTCTTATCCGAGGTCAAAGGTCATGTGCGTATCAGGCACTGCTTATGAACAGCCGGGAAGCACTAAATTACATGTCTGAAATGTGACAAAGGTATTTTACTTTTTAAATATATTTTTAGGGCTTTGTTGCCGTCATTTTTGACAGAACAGTGGAGGAGGGACAGGAAATAAGTGGGGAGAGAAAGATGGGGAAGGATCTGTAAATGACCCAGGCCGGAATCGAACAAGGGTCGCCAGTGTGGTAACCTAGTGCCCTACCATTAGGCCACCGCAAGGCCAGGTATATAACTAACGTACATGTATGTGTGGTTCATTGATACCATTGCTGCTCAAGAAAAATGCAAGGACTTGGAAGGTATACTCCCTCTAGAGAATTATCCAGAAATATCTGAGGAAAGTGCATTTACGGTGTCCATCTGCGGCAAACAAAATACAAAGCTCTCAGTCTCAGATAAAAGAAACAGATAAGCGAACACATAAATGAACACACACACACACACACACACACACACACACACACACACACACACACACACACACACACACACACACACACACACACACACACACACACACACACACACACACACACACAGAGAGAGAGCTATGAAGAGTGATGTATCGCAGTGTTTAGCTTTTGTGTGCTGTGTGTTTGTGTATCCCGAAGCTTAATGAATAGCGTATTATTCCCCACAGGAAGAGCTTTCTGAAATGACGCATGCTTTTATGGTCTATAAACACACTCCTGAGGATGTGGGGCTACCCGCGAGGTTACAACAAGAGATCCGAAAAGGAGCACAAAAGGCATCGTCGCTTGTGGTCCCGCTTCAGACGTGAACCTGCTTTAAATCTCCAGGCTTTATAGTAAACAGTCCTGGACGTCTGAACAGGGGGGGGTGGCTTTCAGTGGGAATTTATTTTATTTACAGGCATGTTGAATTCTCCCCGAGGAGAGACCCTTGAGATTTCACCAACAAAAAAAAGAGATGCTCTGGTATCTGCGTAGGACCCACAACAACAGCAGTGAATCATGCTAAAGTGACTGCACTGTTGTGTTTGGGAAATGTCCAGTCGGAGGCAGTGCGTGTGCGTGTGTGTGTGTGTGTGTGTGTGTGTGTGTGTGTGTGTGTGTGTGTGTGTGTGTGTGTGTGTGTGTGTGTGTGTGTGTGTGTGTGTGTGTGTGTGTGTGCGGCGCGCGCATCTCTGCGAGTATCTTCAAATTAGGACGGTGTGTGTGTGTGTGTGTGTGTGAGGGGTGGGGGGTCGCAATGGGCTAAGTAAGGAGGTAAGAATGGAGGAAGATAAACACAAAGACAAAACTAAGACAGCGGACAGAAGACAGAAGCACCCCACGCAGCTACTTTTGTTATTCCCCAAAGCACAAGTTTTTGCGTTGAAAAAGACGTCCTGACTCCCCATTGAGGAAATCAAGCCTGACAAATAACTGCCAAACGTGGCAAAGCCTTCCGCAGTGTGAGCTCATTCACAAGTGGCTCTCTGGGACGGCTCCTTATGGCCCATTCATCGTCCGTCCACCCAGCTGGGCTCCCTCACCGGTAATGACCACCACTCGCACATGTCAGAGACGGCTACTTGGATTCCTCGGTCACTCTTCCAGCAGGCCACAAAACCACAAACAATGCGGCTATAGGGGCCCCCAGATGTGCGGTGCTGGCCGTCCGAGGCAAGCAGGACAAAAGCTGCTCAGGACGGGACGGGACCGGGTCCGACCTGACTGGACGCGAGACAAGAGAAAATAAACACAGGCTTTCACACTGATCTCACTGTAAACCCAGGAGAGGTCACACAGTCAGACTTTCCCTGAGAGGAGGGTGTCAAATGCAAATCCCATTAGACATTGCGCTGGATGCTTATTTGGCAGGCTTCAGGTGGAACTCTAAAGGCCTGCAGAACGTCTGCATGTGGTGATGAATCAGAAATCTGTTCGTTTAGAAGTAAACAGTTTTCATTGGGCTGTTTCTGTTTTACAAATACTTTAATCCTATTATCTTGCAAGATGGTGTCACCTAAAGTTTAGAGTGCAAAGCCTTTAAAAAATAGATGAAAAGCAGGCGGACTTCTCTAGCACACAACATTGTGTCCGCAAGATGTCGCTGTAGGATTTTCTGCTACAAAGTCGAAGTCCGACTCTTGTCTTTTACAGAGGTGGAACAGTCGTTGATGTAAGAAGTCAACCAACCCAAACAGAGGCCGTTTCAGACTTATCTGTTTTCCCTACACATAAACCTAGTGGGTTTTGCAGCAGTGTGAAAACTGATGCAGGAAAATCATCTAACAGAGTTTGCGCTATTTTTACCCATGGTGATGCATCCCTTCACAATTACAGTGAGTGTGCGATATCAAGCATACGTCTCAGCGGAATCTTGCAACTGGGACCTGTGCTAGTAAGCTAGATAGCATAGAACTACTGTCTGCAACAACTGAATGGACATAGCTGCACTGGTACTACCACCGTGTTTGGGTATTTTATTACAAGTAGTTGATAAAGTATGAGTGTAATGCACAAGACGAAATGTCACCCTTGCTTACCTTATTCCCGAACAAATATGATGGTACTCATACAATGCAAATTATTTGAAGAACCTTCGCACTTCTTCCGCCGAGTTAGCATTCCGTTACATTGTATTGACATGAACAGCCCTTCTTTGTGAGCAATGCTACAAGCTATCCAGGGGGTTATAGCCTACGACTTGGGTGATGGCACACTGCAACACCTCTTTTCTATGGTTGTTTTGTGCCTTACCAGCCATTTTATTCAGTTGAAATGAATAACCATTGTGTTGCTGCGACTAATATATTTCAACTTACGTGTAGCATATGCTTTGCACAGTGTTTCAGCAGGCGACCACCCCTCAGCTGTGTGTAGAATCTAAAACCCTTGTCTTATGGACGCGGACAACTAGTTAGAGGCATCCATGGTACCTCGAGACAAGCTGCCGAGAAGCCTTCGCGAGAAGGCACCTGCAGCATCAGCAGCATAAATCGAACCTTCGGCTGCAGTCGAAGAGAAACAACCTATAAGCCTTCTGAAGTCAAAGGAGCGTACTGGTACGTTTTGTTTATCATCTGACACACAAAATAGTATGCGACACACTCCCACGCTATCAGTCAACGTTTCAGTACCTAACTCGCTCAACTCTTATTTATGTTGTAACAACTGCCGTTATTTTTGTCTTGTTACTAGGTAACGGTAAACTGCATACAGGTCAGTGCTTCACTGGCATGCACTCATTTCATTGTGCATCTGCCATTTCTGTTTTGTGGTTCAGTTGCAGTTCCTGTCTAAAATTCGTGGCATGCACATCCGTGAACTCCGGAGGGTGTATCTATAAGGCGTCTCAATGGAGCCAGGTAGCGATGTGGCTTTGGACATCATCATCACCAATGTCGTGGCCGTCTTCAGAACCAGATGTCATCTGAATCTGCGGACCATAGCGCTTGAAGGACTGAATGTTATATACAAACCAGAAGTGGGGGTGAGATTGACTTAACATGTTTAGTGAAGTTGGCTATATCGAGTAACTAAAGAGTAAGTGCTGCGCAGGCCCCTGTCTAGTGCCCATGCACATCCTCCCGTTAGTCTCTGGCTCTGCATAGGTGAGCACTGCTTGCGGGTGCATTCTGTTGAAGTTTCAAGTGATTGTGTTTACATCTAGAACTACCCAATTACTTGGTCATAACGTACAGTGTGTAATGCAACATTGCCAGCTAGACCACAACCACACTCTTTCGCTGACTATGAAGTGGTGTGCATTAAGATCAGGCTCAGGTGTCATGTAGGAAAATAAGATAACTGTGGGGACGCTTATGAAGGCTGGCCGGCCGCCCCTCGTAGTTACCTTTGTCAATGTCATCACATATTGTCACACACATAAAATAACTAGTAAGTTTTCACCTAAGAACAATTAAAGGACCAGTTCAGTCAATTTCAACATGCAGTTTTAATGCTCACACTACCCTGGACTTGTCAGTATCTGAGGGTTTTTTTTTCTTCTTCTTCAGCCTTTTCCGAGATCTGGTCATTGTAATGGGGGCAGCACTTTGTTTACATTTTAAAAAAGCATTTTTATTTATTCCCAAAAACATCCGAAAGGTTAAGCTTATACAACATCAGCAGACCACTAGCCAACAGCGGTACCTTTTGGGAAAATATTTGGAGTAGGCCTATGTTCAATTTTTTTAAAAAATGTAAACAAACGCTGCCCCCATTAGAATAGCTCATATCTCGGAAAGGGCTTAGCCGAAAAATGTGGCATCACCGGGTACTGACAAGTCAAGGGTAGCGTGGGCAATACAACAGCATATTGAAATTGACCAAACTGGTCCTTTAAGCGTCAGCAACCCTCATGTAGTGTCACTGCAGCCATGATTCAGTCACACTTCATAACATGTCACCTTTCTTTCTTTCTTGCTTTCCTGTCACAGAAAGTGTTGATAAAGTTGCGTAAGCCCAAGATCACAGCTTCTATCTGGTCCTCAGGAAAAATAATTTGCACTGGCGCCACAAGGTGAGGCAATTTGCTAAGTTAATATTAATAACTTACATTAGTTTTTTCCACCTGTGATATTTGTATTGTCCATTTCCATGTAGATTTAAATGTTAATAAATGTATGAGGTGGCACTTTTTTCCCATGCTGCTTTCAGGTGCACAGAACGTGACAAGATTTTGCATTGTTTTGTGTAATAGCAGTATCGTTCCTGGTATCGGCAAGTGCTTGACGAGTACGAGTACGAGTATAATGAGCAGTATCGGGTGCCGATACTGATACCAGTATCGGTATTAGTGCATCCCTATGTTTTATTAATTATAACTATTAACTATGCATAACTATTACAACTAACTGTTTATTAGGTATTACTCCAGACTGATTGGCATAGCCTTCTCATCTTAAACTGTAGATGTATGTGTGTGCGTGTGCGTGTTTCCGTGCGTGCGTTCATGCATGGTTGTGGTTGTGGTTGTGGTTGTGTGTCTCTTTTTTAGTGAGGAGGATGCCAAGTTGGGAGCCCGAAGGCTTGCTCGCATCTTGCAGAAAATGGGCTTCAAGGTCTGTTGTGGTATTTTTCTACCATTGTTTGCTGTAATGCCAATTATCCCTTTCAGCCACACACTTTAACCTATTAAAGCCACCTGCTAAAAACACCTGCCGAATGCCCAAGCCCTTTTTGGGAAAAGTGCCCTCAGCCTATGAAAACCTTAATATCTCAGCCTGCAAAGCACACAAAGCATGAAATAAGTCACATTTAAAAGCTAGGACCCTCATCTTGCACTAGAATGTGTTCATTCAGCTATCATTCTATCATACCAACATTTTTAATTAAAAAAAAAAAACTCAAATCTCTAGGGCCTGAATGCAGTGTACGGAATTGAGTGAATAAGCTTTTTCTGAGATTGTCGTATTTTATACTTATTCAAAATGGATGGACTCCTCAACCTGCTCGGTCTTTGCAGAGCTTCCGGTGGAGTACAGTGGTCAGGTTTGCTATTTGATTGTTAGTAAAGCTAAAATATGAACAATCTGTTTGGTAATCGTGTGTCTTTGTGTGCTTCTAGGTGAGGTTTTCAGCCTTCAAGGTCGTGAACGTCCTGGCTGTGTGCTCCATGCCCTTCCAAGTCCATCTGGTTCAGTTCACCAAGAACAATCGACCAATTGCCAGGTAAGGGAGACCGAAACTGTATTAGAGTGAGTACAGCACATTGCACAAGGCTACACTGCAATATAATGTATTGCATTGCAATAAAGTACATTGTACATTGCCTGCAGTAAGAGATGTAGAACACTAGATGGCGCGTTAAGCCTTTTGCCATGGCTAGCCTCGGGCACTGTCAGCTTGATACTGGGTTCTTAATGTTTTCAAATATGCTGCCTTATTGACACCTACAAGATGATTTGTATATCGCCTTGTTGGCAATTGAGAATTCATTCAAGCAGCATAACCCCTGAACAAAGATGGCGGCCATCAAATTGATACCAGAGAATCGTATGAGAGAGAGATAAGTCAGGCCAGTTCTTTTCCGGTATCACTTTATGTCGGGTGAACGCCCCTTTAGTAGACCTTCGGTTAGGGGACCTTCGGAGTCCTGAGGTTGAGAATAAATGAAGTCCCCTTAGCGCTCTAGATGGCGGTAGCGCACGTCTTGTGCAAACACCTCAAAAAAAGAAGAAGAAGAAGGGGACAACGCCTTAGGAGACCCAACTTGAGCACACACTTTTGCATTGGGTGGGCGTGTTTCGATTCCTCTTTATTAAAATTCCACCCTCTTTGGCCATACGGTATACTAGACAGGGGGAGCATCTAGTGACCCAGAGTGACAGTGCAGTGGGGTACAATTCCTGTGGATTGCGTAAAATTTGTGTTCATAAGAAAATGTGCAGCTAGATTCAGAAGTCATTTTAAAGGTGCACTCTGTAGGATGTCTATTGCCACATTTGATCTTTTCATGAATATTTTGAGTAATAAACTAATAGGTAGTAGTATGACCAAAGTACAGTACGTTTTCCTGGAAATAAACTACAGCATAAAAGTTAAGTGCACCTTTAAGATGTACCCGTGTCAGCATTTGAAAGATGCTATATAAATGCAGTCCATTCACAGTAAATTATCATGGGTTCGTTATGACCTACTACACATTGTCAAACAGGTTCTATTCATTATATCTTGATTTGAAAGGCTTGTTAGCAAACAGGCTTGGGCAGCTGTGAAATATAATACAGTTGTCCAAAATAATATACCTTATCACAGATACAAAACTGCATTTAATGTTTGCCTGGGTCACTCTTTTTTAATGTACAAACCCCAACTCCGATGAAGTTGGGACGTTTGGTAAACAGTGAATAAAATCAAAATGCTATCATTTTCAAAACATTCAATCTATTCATTAGATGGAGAATAGTGAAAAGACAACATATTAAGTGTTAAAACCGAGAAAAAATATTGTTTTGGGGGACATATGTACTCATTTCTAATTTGAGAAATCCAACACGTCTCAAAAGAGTTGGGACGGGGATCAGTGAAATTTAGTAAACATCCAAATAAGATAAAACAACAAAGAAGAACATTTCAAAATGAATTGTACTGACGGACAATATAGGTGTCCAGGTATAAGATCATCACAGAGAGGCTGAGTCACTCAGAATTAAAGATGCAAAGGGAATAATTACCATAGTTATTACATACATTTTTGAATTCCCTTTGATTTACCACGATTGAGTGTATATAAGACATATTTTTGTTAATAAAATCATTGTATAGGTTCATGACATCATGAAATATATATTGGCTGTAGTCTCACTCTAATTCCTGGAGTGCTAGAGCTATTGAAAATTGACCATATTAAGAATGCTTAATGCATGAAAATGACACAGGGGTTTAACATTCTCCTAAGCACCTGAGCTCACTTGAAATAGACCCAGAAGACATGGGAAACTGTCCTTTGCTTACAGAAGTCAGCAGAAATTGTAGAAGTCCATTCTTTTTGACAATAATAGAGCATTGCACATCCTGTGCTACAGTGAAAATGGACCATCCAACTTGTGTTAGTGCTAGCTTCAAAAGTCAGCCTCCATGATGGCATGCGGATGCAGTAGTGCATTGGTTAAGATGTTCTCACTCATCTGTAGAGTTAAATACAGTGCTGAATGGTATAAATGGGTTTTTAAACAGCATGAAAAGCCACTCATGCATTATATTTTGAAGGGAGATCTTCGATTACTGCCACATAGTAAGGTCAAATTGCATTCTCTACTATGTTTTAACAGTTTGGCTCCATCATAAGGACCAGCATGTGATAAAATGGTGGGTTTTTGGTCAAGACTTGTCACACTGTAAGCACTACAGAAAGGAAAACATTGCAAAACATGACAAGGAATACACCCACCATTTAAGCTGGTGAAATCATGTCCAAGATAGGAATTAACACTGTTTTTTATATAAAATCATCTCATCGGTTAATGTATTTAACTGTTAAGTGTTGTCTTTTGTTTTGTTTTTAGTCTTCCTCGACATTTGCTGCCATTTATTGTCCCCGTCCCAACTCTTTTGAGACGTGTTGGATTTCTCAAATTAGAAATGAGTACATATGTCCCCCAAAACAATATTTTTTCTTGGTTTTAACACTTAATATGTTGTCTTTTCACTATTCTCCATCTAATGAATAGATTGAGTGTTTTGAAAATGATAGCATTTTGATTTTATTCACTGTTTACCAAACGTCCCAACTTCATCGGAGTTGGGGTTAGTATACATTTGTTTGGTGAACTGAAAATTGTGCCAAATGTGCAAAAAAAAAGTTAAAAATCACTAAGGGGGCAAAAATCAGCACAGCACTGTATATGTCAGTTTCCTTTATTATAAGATGACAGACAAATGAGTTACAAGAACTGAACTTGTGAAAGACACCACCCGTTGCCCTTGATGAAATCTCAAAAGGAAAATAATAATAATGTCTGTCTTGCCCTTATTATGCTGTGAGTTACGTAAGGGATAACGGCCGACGAGGTGACAGGTTATACGAAATTAATGGCGAGGCGGCGGCTCCGAAGTTTGGCGACGCGCGCAGCGCGGAGACAAAGTTGCCTCCGCCAAGCCATTAATTTCTATAACCGGTCGACCTCGAAGGCCGTTATCCCGCTTATCTGCCGTTATGGTGGGGTACTTTTTAATCTATTATCGTCTGTAAAGTTGTAGGAACCATGTTCTATCAAGATAGAATGTTGCTGTGCGGGCGTCCAACTTGACGCGCCTAGAATCTTCGTTTGGTAGCCTGCCGACGCTGTGATTATTTCATTTTCCCTTGGCCATATACCACGGCGGGATGGAAGTTTAAAAACAAAAACTTGCGAAGCATTTCTACATGCTGAATCGACACATGTTGCATCACGCCTCTATTTCCCCCTGCTGATCATCACAGGCTACCTGTGAACTTCGTGCGTAAAAGAGAGAGAGAGAGAGAGAGAGAGAGAGAGAGAGAGAGAGAGAGAGAGAGAGAGAGAGAGAGATTCCCCACGCTAGGGTCATTTTTGATAACTCTCCCTTCCCCTTTCACACGTGTTCCTTTCCCACAAGAGGAGAGTAGCCTAATTTTTAAAAAAGGATGTTTTCAGATACCAAAGGGAAGGCAGCGGGAAATAGCCTTTAAAAACCATGGAAGTGGAGCAGATGACGAGGTGACTCGTTTCGATACAATTGATGGCGAGGCAGGTGCTTAGAATTTCGGTACAGGGTATTTTTGTCATCTATTGCTAGGCCTATCTGTAAATTTGTAACCAATGAATTATGCCAACTGCAGAATATTTAGTGCGCACGTAATCAGGCGCGCCTCTATCAGATGCATGTAGTAGAACTTTTAGGGCGACAGACTTGACAACCAAATGCGATAGAACTGACGACTGGCTCTTGGCTTGACAACCAAATGCGATAGAATTAACGACTGACTCTCGACTTGATAAACAAATGCGATAGAACTAACGACTGGCTTTTGGCCATAGCAACCTGCAGTTTAGAATTAGTAACCTAACTTAGTCGCACGTTTGACGCCTGACAGGTTATAGGGAATTAGTTGCAACCTCATCAGCCAATCAGAAACGAGGATGCAGTTGCGTAGGCAGATAATGTCACCGAGGTGGAAACATGACAGTTGATTCTTTGCGATTTGTACTGACTACAACATCCATCCTGCACATGCTCAAGTCCACAACAGGCTATTCTGGAACGTACAGTACACGCAGCATCAAAATCCTTGACAGCTAAGCAAAACACAAGGCAATGATTTGTGGTCAGTGACATAGAGGGGTTGCTACAGCAAACACTGCATTGTGGTGCAATAAACACCAAAGTAAATAGTTTAGACCCTACTTGACCATGTTGTCATGTTTAAAAAGTATTTTCTAATTCATGCATTTTTTAGATTAAACTTTTTGTCAGTGGAAGCCATAAATAAGCAGTTTCTTTGGAAAGTGCTGCTGGCAACTGTTGGTTTCCAGATTACTTTGTCTCCAGAGTAATTCTTGGGAGCAAGGAGTGGAGCCTGTGCATACCAGTAGCCGATGCAATAACTCCGTTATTGCTTTACATAGATACAAGTGATAAAAGTGCTACCCACAAGTGCGGCATGTTTTTGCAGAAATGGGTAGCACGTTTATGTAAAGCAAGCAATAAAGAAGCAATGCATCGGCCACCCATGTGAGAGTTCCACTCCTTGTTGCTGGCGGTGGATTATCATTTGGAAACTAACCCACTCATAACTTAAGGACTGAAGTTTACTGGCTTGACACCCGCTCTGTCTTTTATGCGAGTAATTCTTGCACACGTGCAGAAAAGATGGTGTAAGCAGCAGCACCCATACAACAACCCTCAGAATATGAATTATGATACATTGAAAAATTAAAAATTGAATATCGAAAAAATATATATTTTAAAATGGCCAGTTCCTTGTCTAAACTGTAGCTTGCAATGTCATGAACAACACCTGAAATGCTGGTGTTTGGTTCTTACTTAATTTCAGAGATAATGGGACTCAAAAATAATCAAGTCAAGTCAAGTCAAGTCAAGTTTATTGTCAATTTCTTTACATGCACTGGTCATACAAAGAATTTGAAATTGCGTTTCTTGCTCTCCCATGCAGACATAGACTAATCTAGGTAAGGACATAGACAGTATAGACATAGACAGTACTCATACATGGACATAGACAGTATGGACGTAGACATTGCTCATACAGACATTCAAAGTGCAAGACTGGACAACAGAAGACTTGTAGAGAACATACATTAAGAGGAGGTATTTTGTTGTTCTTTTTTCTAAAAATCCTTTATAGCGTTCTGACATAGTAATAGTAGCATTTGAAGAAATAAATAATTAAAAAAAGGTTTTTATTAAATACACCAGCAGCAGTATGTGTGTGTGTGTGTTTGTATGTGTTTTGTGTGCGTGTGTGCGTGTGTGTGTGTGTGTGTGTGTGTGTGTGTGTGTGTGTGTGTGTGTGTGTGTGTGTGTGTGTGTGTTTAGTGCAGGTAGAAAGTGCGGTGTGCGTCTGTGTGTGTGTACCTGTGTGTGTGTGTGTGTGTGTGTGTGTATGTGTGTGAGTATGAGTTGTGTGTCAGTGTGTGTATGTTTGGGTTTAGTGCAGAAAGTGCAGTGTGCGTGTGTGTGTGTGTGTGTGTGTGTGTGTGTGTGTGTGTGTGTGTGTGTGTGTGTGTGTGTGTGTGTGTGTGTGTGCATGTGTATGTTTTGAGTTAGTGCAGGTTGAAAGTTCAGTCACAGATGTAGTAGTGCAGGTGGAATGTTCAGTCGCAGATATGGTGGTGGGGATGAGGGGGGGGAGCGTTGTCAGTGGCCTGGCTGGCTAGAGGCTGACAGTGAAGGGAGAGTGGGTTGAGTGTTCAGTATCTTGATTGCTTGATGCATCGTGCTGCTTGCAAGCCTGGTGGTACGGGAACGGAGGCGCCTGTACCTCTTTCCAGAGGGCAGGAGGCTGAACAGTTTGTGTGCAGGGTGGCTTGTGTCTTTGATGATCATCAGTGCTTTTCGGGTGAGGCGTGCGGTGTAAATGTCCTGCAGGGAGGGGAGTGGTACTCCAATGATCTTCTTCGCTGTGTTCACAACACGCTGGAGTGTCTTCCTGTTTTTCTCCGTGCAGCTTCCTCCCCACACTGTGATGCAGCTGGACACGACGCTCTCTATGGTTCCTCTGTAGAATGTTGTCATGATGGAGGGTGTAGCACTTGCCTTCTTTAGTTTGCGCAATAATATAGTAATACCATAGTACTATCACATGACAGCATGTCTATCGGAATATGTGAAGGATGGAGATGGTCCATGAGGATGCAGGAAGTTCAGTTTCACCTCTCCAATGATTGGCATACCTTCCTCAACACATGCTAGCCACTAGTTGACATCATATACAGCTACAACATACCCTTTGATGCTTGAACATTTAAAAAAAACCTTTACTGAGCTTATTCTTTCAACCCTGCCTTCTCTGAATGCTGAAAATGGTCTAGCTTCCACTGTGTCCATTGACAATGGGCAGAAGCTGTGTAGTTTCTGAGTACCCGACATAGAGGCCCACGAGGGTGCAGGGCCCACCAGGAAAATACCTGCTATGCCAGATGGCCAGTCCAGCCATGTCCCTGACACTCCTCTATTACTACTTCATTACAACTCATTTCAACCTTTATGTCCCATTATCTCTGAAATGAATAAAGAACCAAACACCCCATTTTCAGGTGTTGTTTATGACCTTACAGGCTATGTTTAGACAAGAAACCGGCCATTTAAAAATATACGTTTTTTTGATATTCAATTTTTAATTGTTCAATGCATCATATTCATATTCTAAAGGTTGTTGTATTCCATGCTGTGTGTGTAATTTGTAGAGCCAGAAAAGAGCTTTCAACCAACACCTCAGACATCATTTTGTGACTTACACTGACTGATATAATCAAGGCTGAATGTATAGTGTCCTACCCTCATATGTAAACCTTTGCTAGTCTGTTTCTCCCATAATATTGGTGTCAGATTCACACAAATGCAGTTCTGGGGTGCTACCTTGCTACTAAACAGGCACAGCAAGTATGATTGAAATCCGTGTCTGTCGGGTCCCAAAGTGTCTGATTTCACATGAAATGACCCAGTGAGGAAACTTAATTGTTTTCTCCACGGACGTGAGGCATCAGCAAAACGTGAGGCCACAAGCACAAGTGGAGGACGCAAGATTGCATATTGGAATGCACCCTTTGTTTTGGAACACCGCAAGAGGGCAGACACAGACATCATATATGAAGACTAGATACGTCATCGCGTATTTCAAGCACGTCCGCACAGGTCGGCCATATTAGAGCAGCCTAAACTCTCCACAGACCCTCCGTTACACCTGAAGTAAAGTGAAGAGTTGAAATGTTGGGATACTTAAAAATGTATTCTGTTGCTTCGCTGAAATATTGACACGTGTTTATAAATGGTAGGGCTCCTTAAAACTTAAGTGTAGACTGGGGTAAAACGCCCAGGAGAGTAATAGGCCTATGCTTCCCACTTAACCTAGGCCTATTTGTCCAAAAAAAAATAGATAGACCTACAGCTAATACACATTTTAATCATTGCTGTGCATTGCGTTGACGGCATGGATATATTCATTGCATCAAATTATAGACGACAGAGATGACGTACTGGAAGAGAGATGTAGCCTACAGCGCAACAAGTTAATTCTATCTGGATGGCTTTAGCGTCATGACTCATTTTGAACACAAGGTGGAGCTGTCGAAACCAAAGTAGAATGTAGACTAAAGTGAACGTTTATTTGTTATTTTACTGAAAATATAAAAGATTACTTTGTGCATTTGTTTATGGGGTCTATTTAATTACCTGAATAAGCCTACTGAATTATATTATACATGATTTTAGACCTATGAACATTATAATATAATGTAATATAATATAATAATAATGTGAATATGCATCACTATGCAGTATCAACATATACTTTCGTTTGGAATTTTTTATACTGTGTAAAAAACCAACCCTTTCGAAAATTGAAATACATTTGAGGGAATTATGGCCATCTGAAGAGTATACAACACCAAAAACTCACTGCAACTGGTTGAGCCAGCAGGCTGCTCTAACATGGCCGCCATGCGCGGACGTTCGGCTTGCATGACGGGAACGCGGACGACGCATCTAGTCTTCATATATGATGTCTGTGAGGGCAGATGACGGATGACATAGCTAGCCGATCTAAATAAGGTTGTTCTACCAAGAGACTGTAGGGAAACTGTGTTGAAGCCCTGTTTTTAACAGTGTGAGGGGGTCCTCTAGTGTTAACAGCACGCCAGTGCATGAAAAGCTCAAAGGCAAATTGGTCAAGGCCGAAGACAAACATTTACAGATGTATTTTGTGACAGGGTGGAGACATAACATTGGTTTCCGAATGCACCCTTACCTTTTATACAGCTTTAGGTTGCTTCCAGTGTGGTGTGATTTCTATCATGTTCATATTCCAAGGCACACGTTTACATGATATTATGCATGCTTGTTTACGGATTTGCTCAGGTACAGAATGGCACAGATGTCATTACAAATAAAGTAATGGTGGTCTGGTGTCAAACAATAGTAAATTCCATTTTACATTTTCAGCTAGGCTACTGTCTTGCGTCACTCTTGCAGGAAGTGTTGACTAGCAATCAATATTCAGGCACAGCAACAGAAAGATCATGAATACTGAAATGTCATACAGCTTGGATCCTCTCTTTTGTTTGGGGAGTGGCAGTAGGTGTATGCTCCATCATGTTTACAAGCTTGTGATGATAATAGTTCTGGTGGTTGTGCAATTATCATCGTCTATGTTGTCGGACGAGCTTGGCATTCTTGTTCGGTACATTTAATCTCCTCAAACACACATGGTTCCCACTGGTCATGGAATTCCTGGAATATCATGGAAATGCAATAAAGGTTTTTGCAGTCATGGAAAGTAATGGATTTTAAGCATTTTGCATGTGCAGTCAGGGAATATCATGGAATTTTAACAGTATTGTGCTATTGTTTTGTCTAAAATACTTCCCACAACATTGTATAGTCTGAAGACGCCAAGAAACTTCTCAATTCTGACAAATATTTTGTGTTGCGAGACCAAGACGTCATGGGGATTTGAGACCAAGCGTAAAAAACGTAACATGACAACTGTTCCTGAGAAGTGTTGTTCTGACATATTCCGGTAGATATTGGGCAATGTCTTATTTTGTCATCCATCGAGAACATATTGTTACCAAGAAGAATGATGTGGTCTGGCAACATGCCCTAACTGTGCCACGGGACTCTTTATCCGTAATGAGAATGTATAGTGTCTGTTCAGACTTGTGACACCCTGGGTACCCAGATGTTGATTTGCCACTTTACATTACAGAGCCCGTTTACATTACCACAATAATGCAGTTATTGGAATAAACAGGGTTGTTGGAGTAAACGGTTTATTGCTGCTATATGCAGTCTGTCGGTTGCCTGTGTTCCAATAAAGTGTGTGATATGAAGCTAGAATTTAAGGCTTGTGATTGGCTACTTATCCTTCTAGAATGTCAATAGCCTGATAATAACCCGATTATGCTGGATACATGTCTTCAGAAATCAGTTTATTAGCCAAAAACCTACCTGTGCAAATCAGATTTCTCATAAACCGATAACGGCAATAAATCGATTATGAAAACTGTTTAATCAGTTAACATGAGCGCTCGAATAAACCGGTAACTCCAAAAACCTGATCATAAGCGGTTTATTGATGCGCATCTAAACGGGCTCATTGATGCCTAAAGCACTTGCAAAAAAACGCCTGCTGAATGCCTAAGCCCTTGTTGGTAAAGTTGCCCACAGCCTACAAAAACCTAAATATCTTATCATCTGATGCACATAAAAACATGAAATAAGTTGCATTTAAACCCTAAGAGACCCCCCCCCTTACATTAGAATGTGTTCATTCTGCTGTAACATACCGAAATTAAAAAAAAAAAAAAAAAATCTCAAAAATTCTGAATGCAGCGTATATGTCTCCAGGCACCAAAAGTCAAACAACATATTTGAGTATACTATTTATCTGTAATGAGAATAGATCGTTTTGACTTGACTTGTGACACCCTGGGTACCCAGAGGTAGATTTGCCACGTACTGTGACTTTCTTTCCTATACATGCGCTAACAATTCGCTTATTTTTGATTCATTCGTTAAAATTGGCTGACATTACGTAAATCTGCGAAATAAGATGTATATTATGGGCTATACTACACCATGCTATGGAAGCCACTTCCTGGTACTAACAGAGCCGTAAGTGAGCACCATGAGCAGCCCTGACGTGCCATTTACGTGTAGAAAAAATGGAACAGAGCATTCAATGGGATACTTTGATTTATACGTAAGTCTATGACCTTGACTCTTCTATTAGATCAGGGCTGGGGAGCACACACACACACACACACACACACACACACACACACACACACACACACACACACACACGCACTACCAGGGGTGGAACTATAGGTGGGGCAAGCAGGGCATTTTCCCTAGGGCCCAGGGCCCTCCCATATTGATGGTGGGGGCCCCCTCTTGAACTTGGCATGCTGTTTGGGGGTTCCTATCAGTGATTTGCCCTGGGGCCCTGTGTGCAATCGTTCCGCCATTGCGCACTACCATTTTGTGTTATACTCTTCCGAGATCTCATTGTGTGTGTGTGTGTGCGTGTGCGTGCGTGTGTGTATGTGTGTGTATGCGTTTCCTCTTCTTCTTCCAGTTATGAGCCTGAGATCCATCCTGCTGCGTCGTACCGCATTAAACACCTCAAGGCCACCATACAGATCTTCTCCACCGGCAGCATCACTCTCACAGGTAGGACACACACACACACACACACACACACACACAGACACCATCAGTTATCACTGAATTTGTGGCATTACCTCCACAGCTAAGAAAACGCACGCGCGCACTACAACTAACTTATCTCACTGTATAGTTGTAAATACGTGTTAACTTCCCCCTTCTCTACCAAGTGTTATGTAAGCTGAAATAGACCTTACCCAAGATAAAAAAGGCTAATATATGATTAGTTTGTAGGGCGGTGTGTGTGTGTGTGTGTGTGTGTGTGTGTGTGTGTGTGTGTGTGTGTGTGTGTGTGTGTGTGTGTGTGTGTGTGTCTGTGTCTGTGTCTGTGTCTGTGTCTGTGTCTGTGTGGGTGGCCTGACGTGGAATGTGGTCATATAGAGTGGATTACAGCTTTAAACCGTGGAAATCAGGTTATTCAAGAGAGTGTGAGTTTGTGTGTGTGTATGCAGTTTAAGTGTTAGCTTAAGTGAGTTTGTACATTGTATGCAGATTAAGGCTATTGAACCTGAATGTTTGTGTGATAGGCCGACGCCGTCTCAGCATTCAACCTGCAGATTAGGGTTGCCTTTATAGCGTTATGTCATGAACAGCTTTATTTCATGTAGTGTTGAAGTAATTAAATTGGAGTAATTAAATTAAGTTGGAGTGATTAAAGCCCCCATGGAATTAGGTTGGAGCCAAATGGCCTTGCTGGCCTGTCTGCCTGTGTGCATGGCAGAGAGAGAGACAGAGAGAAAGAGACAGAAAGAGAGACAGAGAATGAATATCTAGGGTCAAGAAGTTAGAGGTTATGTAAATCGAGAACTCTGGAGGCTTGAGAGTCACCCTGAATGTGTGGCAGCCTTTCAGATAGGGCTTGTCAGTTACACACTGCCTGCATCGCATGCTGTATTAGGCCAGTCAATCTAGCTCTAAAAAGGCCCGAACCCTGGATAAATTGCAATAGTAATGGTTCCTACTTTTAAGTGATCCTTAAACCCCCTTGTATCACATATTAAAAATCTACAGCTTTCTATTTAGTGGAACATACTTTTTTTCAAGGTCAAAGTTGGCAGATTTCCCATTCATTTCTCCATAGGCAGACAATATAGGAGATAAAAGGTGAATAGGGTAACATTTTAAACTATGACATATTCATTTGAAACTTTCACAGTTGGTAACTCACATTCAGGCAAACAATTTTTGTATTGCACGTTTTCTGAAATATGATGATGAAATATGCAAATGAGGTCATATGTACTGAAATATGTGATAAAATCTGTGGTAACAGACCAAGTATAAAACAAATTGCAATAGTAATGTTTCATACATTACATTGCTCATTCAACCCCTCTGCATCACATATTAGAAATCTATTTTCATCAATTCAGTGGAACATACTTTTCCCAAGGTCAAAAGTATCCGATTTTACCCACTAAATGGCAAAATGCATTGGAAATCTGCTACTTCTGACCTTTAAAAAAGTATGTTCCACTAAAGTGATGAAGGTAGATTTTTCATATGTGATATAGGGTGGATTAAGTATCAATAAAAAGTGTGAATCATTACTTTTGCAATTTGTTTTATGTTTTGCCCGTTGTTGCATTATTTATCACACATTTAAGTAGATGTGATCTCATTTGCATATTTGCAAAAATCTTTGTCTTTGCAACTTTGACCTTGAAAAAAAGTATGTTCCACTAAATATAAAGCTGTAGATTTTTAATATGTTAGTTAGACATACAGGGATTACAAAAACCCTGGAATGATTACTGTTGCAATTTGTCCCGGGTCAAACGCTAGATTTACTGGCCTATACCCCTGTTGTGCAATATCTGGGTGGGACAGGGTGGTCTGGGACTCCCAGTAGCCAAGACAAGCGCGGGCTCAGACAGGTGTGTTCCACCAGTTGAGATGAGTTGATTACACTTAAGTTCTCAACTCAAGTCAACTCAACTCATGGAACACACTTGTCTAAGGCAACACAGGTGTTTGACAAGCCTTTGACGCCGTTTACACGTACTGTATGTGGATATTTTTAGATTTGGATGTTTTATTTGTTTACGTGTAAATACGACATGTGGATAAAATTAAATACACATGAGGTTTGAAATACACCCTCTAAAACTCGTTTACGTGTAAACGAAAGGCCAAAACCGATGCGATTTAAAAAATATCCACATACGCTTGTAAACAGCTTGACAAAATGACCATTACAGTGGTTTCTGTGAGAGGCGCAGAAAGAGAGAGCATATCTGTATGTGTGTAGGCGTGTGCGTGTGAATTGCACCATATAAGTGCAAGTGATACGGCCAACTGACGGTGGCAAAATCATTTGTGCATTCTACCTTTGTGGTGATGTGTGCACTACAAATCGACCATCAGTGTCCGCATGACACGACTTTTAAAAATAGAAACAAAATACCTTTTAACGACGATTTGTCGCTCTCCTGTCAGCTGTCCTCTCTGTCAGCTTTTGTCACGTCCAGTTAGCTCAGCCCAACGGAAAATAGTGCAATGGAACGGATTTGTGGATTGTTGCATTCAGTCGATCATGTCCCTTGCCGTTAGGACACAGTGTTTGACATTTCTGAGGTTTCAGTTGTATTTGTTATTAGCGTTTTCTTCATTCCTTTTCGAGAGTACATGCGGTTGAGATCTGTGAGACTTTCACAAAGAGCATATGGCCTGACGTGTAAACATGGACACACAACATAGTTGTTGATAATGCAATAGTCATGTGCATGCTTTGCTTAACACACTATACAGTACAAGGTGATGCTTGTCACATACATTTGTAGTTACTGTATTACTAATGGTTCTTTTTCTTTACCCTCCTTAGGACCAAATGTTCAAAATGTGGCCACTGCAGTGGAACAGATCTACCCGCTACTGTTTGAATGTCACAAACCAAAGCACTGAGATGAACACACACACACACACACACACACACACACACACACACACACACACACACACACACACACACAGGAAAGCACCTTACGTAATGTGTGTTCAAGTCCATTTTAAATACTTTTTTTCTTTTTTTTTTAATTGTTACTTTGTTGACGTATCTGACTATGCCCTCCAACTACGGCATCTCTGCCCCTGCCATGAGACGAGGCCTGGGACTTGGCTGCACTACCCAACGGCTGGGTTGGCAGTGGCACTCACACAAAAAGAAGAGACCTGGGACTTGCTGCAACGAACACCCACCATTTGGGGTTGGCATCCGCACAGAGGCTTGCCTCTTCTGGGCACAGAATCACCTGCTTGCTTGGAGCGGGCACTGAGACTTGCTGCACACTCCTGCCCTGGACTCATGCCCCTCAAGTCACACCTTACAGGGGCAGGGCCAAAAACAAACAAAAAAAAACCCCATATATCTGAATCGAACTCTGCACTGAGTGAGGCCGTGCCCTGATCTTTATGGTACGTGGCGGAGAGGAGCGAAAGGGAAGTCTTCAGTCAACAACAACAACGTGTTTCTGCTGTCAATTATGAGCGAACTCTAAAGGACATACTGTAGTGGGGAATCGCCAGTCTCTTGTGATGGTTGTGTGTATGAGTGAACGTGTGTATGAGTGAACGTGTGTGTGTGTGTTGTGTGAGTGTTTGTGTGTGAGAGAGAGAGAGTTTAACTGGAGAGACATTTTAAAAAACAAATTGAACTGACTGTCCAACCATCGCCGTCCATAATACGACTATCTTAGACTACGTAGTACATGTGACTATTTGTATTTTCCTTTTTCTTTTTATGTCATTTTAATGATAATTTTATCTGTATTTTACCACACACTTCGGCCGTGTCAAATGTTAATGTACTTGTCTTAACGATTATTATTATTAACACTTGAAACTCGATCTATCAGGACAGGAGTGACCCTAAGCATGTAGACCTCGGGGGAGCAGAGCAGAGCTATGGAGTTGAGAACGCAGCAGTTGCTACTTGCTAACTCTTTGGGGCGAACTCCCTGCTCTGGACTCTGTGGAGGGCCACATACTAGTATAATGTAATGTTTCAATTTTTGTATTTTGTAAGAAAATTTTAAAAATGAATAAAAATAATTAAGAAAAAGTGTATAACCCACAGTCTATTGGCAGTTGCTATGTTTACTGATCCCGGTTTGAAGACAGTTTGAAGACAGTTTTTTCTCCCCTGATCTGATATGGGGTGCTTTTCTCGAAATCATAGTAGTTGCTAACTAAGTTAGCTACTTTCTTGTTAGTTTGCAATGCAATTTCCTATTGGCAGCTACCCAGGTTGCTAACTGGCTAGCAAATATGCTTTTGAGAAAGGCTCCTCCCATACTCCTCCCTACTTCACCACTACCACTACGCTACACTACACACTGTACAGTGACTGTGCCACTCCAGGATCTTTGCTGACTGTGCCCATTGTGAAACTGGTTCTGGTTGTCTAGGCTGAAAAGTGGTCTCAGCTCCATTATACTTGTACAACAGACATACAGTACGTTATCCATTATGATGTAATTATTTACATGCAGGGTTGTGCTTACAATCCCTGGAGCACAGTTGGCAATTCAAAAAAAGTAAGAAAAGGTCGCACCATGCATACATTTCTTTTATTATTACACAGACTCGTTTTGGTGCTCTGCCTTCCTCTAACTTTTCAGTTTTACAATATTTTGGTCAATTTGGGGGTTTTTTTACCCTAAAAAGAAGAAGAATCTGTTGGGTGAAGCCTGCTCCAACCTTTATGAACTTTCAGTGGCACTTCAGCCATGGATCAGGCTGTGGGAGGCCACCTGCATTCTTCCTATTGGTACGAATTTGAAGCTGCAACTCCCCATCTAACCATTAGACCAAAGCTAGCCCCATAACAGCAATCTGTTGCCCCAGCTTCATTGCTGCCACCTTTACTCCGCTCCAAATATGGGGAGACTTTCAACATCTGTGATCTGCAACATGAAGTAGTTAAAAAAAACTTTGTTTATTTCGATATGATAGTGTGACAATAGACAGGAAGTGAGCTTGAGAGAGTAATAGGGTCAAACTTGAGTCCCTGGCGCAACATTATGGTGGTACCTTAGCCGTTTGTGCCATGGCCAAGGCCAGCGTCTGTGATTGTGTAATAAAAAAGTATAAAGTTCCTATAAATGTCATGAATTGTAGCTTTTGAAATCCTGTCCCAATTTGCTTTTTTTCGTGAAAGACCCGGCCACACTTTCATAACCTTGCTCTGTTTATCTGACAGCAACCTGGGTGTTCGTTGTCAGTCAGACGTTACAGATAAGGCTGTTGACAATCGCTGTACTCAACCTAACCGTCAGTAAAGGCATGTTTTTGTCTGAAAAGACGTGCCCACGTGTAGCCTAGCCTACCCCAGTAGCTGCGTAATGCTCATGTATGGCTTATTGTCTGACTTCAGGGCTGTCGGACCAATGGGCTGACCCCTGCAAGGGCTCTCATTTTCAAGAAGCAAAACACACAAGAAGGTCAGGCATTCATCATGTTTTGTGCAAAAAAATCAAAACAAAAAAGTACCTCCGGGGCAAGGAGGTTCTGGAGAGGCTTGAACTAGGAAAAACAGAGTCCATGATTGTGGAAAAGTCGACAGTCAACATGAAAATCAAGAAATCAATTACAAAAAACAAACAAAAACAAGCCTGTTCAGCTATTGCTATCAAGCTGCTGGTGGATTCATTGACGGAAAGTTGGAAGTGTGAAATGTCCTCCTGACAATCTCAAGAGACCGTCTTATTGGAAAGGGCCCCTCCTGCTTCACATAATGAAGATAAAATAGTACCATTATCCAGCAATCATTGGTCATCCAAGTAGTTTGGTGCCTACTAACTATGGCCTTATTTTACCAGTACTTGATTTCCATACTTGGCAGAATCTCTCTCTCTCTCTCTCTCTCTCTCTCTCTCTCTCTCTCTCTCTCTCTCTCTCTCTCTCTCTCTCTCTCTCTCTCTCTCTCTCTCTCTCATACACACGCACACACATATTAGTGATAAAAGAACAGCAGCATGTCATGATTTGTTGTATTGCAGTTGGCAGTTGACTGCAACACCAGCTCAGCCTGCATACTGTATGCAAGAGCACAGAACCTCACCAGGGTTCAACCAATACCATTGTCTCTCCTCCACCGATGATTTAATTACCCACCCCCACCCCCTTCACCTGGCGTTGACACACATACACAACTGTTTGTGTACAACAACCTCCCTCCGCCCCCCTTTTAAAAAGGAGGCCAATTGCTAAACGTGAAAAAGTCTTTTGCTGTCTTGGTCTCTGTCCCCAGCTGGAGGGTCATACAGAGTTCAGCGTCTTTGTTTCCAGCGAGGTGTCGGTCTTTGGAGTCCGCCATGGACACAGTCTGTCTCTGAGGTTGTTTCTAGAGAGGAGTAAAATAATAATAATAATAATAACAATAAAGTTAAACCGTGTAAACAACAATCTGTTATCATTTGAAAATTTGTCATAGGATGAACATTAGGGTCAGTATGGAATCGTGTAATTTTGTAATGTATCCAGAGATGAAAATAATCGCAATTTTAAGTGATTTTCACAGTCACAATGTCTTACACTACGCTGAAAGATCTGATGACAGTGTTCTAAAACATTGTCAAAGATGTCAAAAACGTGTCATCAGATGTCACCATAAAAACTGGTGTCTGGTTTCTGGTATGTGTGTGTGGCGTGTGTGTTATTGGCGCTCACTTCATGGCCAGTTCTTTGGAGATCTGTTCCAGTGAGCGGCCCTTGGTCTCAGGGATGAAGAGGATGATGAAGATGAGCAGGATGAAGCTCATGACAGCGTAGCTGAAGATCACGTTGGCCAGGCCGATCTTCTCTGTGAGGCAGAAAGCAGTATATTTTTTCATTTTATTTCATTCTTATTTTATTCACCCTTATTTAACCAGGGAAGCAAATTACGATGAAATCTCTTTTTCAAGTGAGCCCTGGGCAAGGTAGTAGCACACATTACATTATGAAACATACGACGCAGAAAAAAAAGAAAATATTCAAAATAAATGTAAATATAGAAGTAAATACATAAAACAAGGTAAGTGAAAGTGTCCAACTGGGAAACTCCAACTCCCATTGTCATTGTGACACAGCACTCCACAGCACAAAAGTGTTCACTGCACACAACAAAATTGCATTCATGCCTCACCCATGCAAGGGGGCAGCACCCAATGGCGCCTGAAAGGGAGCAGTGCGATGGGACGGTTCCATGCTCAGGGTACCTCAGTCATAGAGGAGGATGGGGGAGAGTACTGGTTACAGTAATTTCTCCCCCCACTAACCTGGCGGGTCAGGAGTCTAACCGGCAACCTTTGGGCTACAAGTCTGGCGCGCTAACCGCTTACCCATGACTGCCCTAGAAGTTAGAAGTAGCAGTACCAGTCAGGACACACAGTAACTGCCGTCGGTAGTCACTTTTACAAACTAGTAGGCCTACAGGAGTTAATGGTAGAGAAGTCAGGGATTTCTGGTCGAACCAGTTGTATGGTGTTTGCTTTGTAGAGTTATACAGTTGTACAGTTCAGTTGTATGGTGTTTGTTTTGTACAGTTATACAGTTGTACAGAAACAAAAATGTTAATATGGATGGAATCCATGCACAGACATGTGAATGTTCTAATTTGACCTGAGCTCTTTGGGGTGTGTTTGGGAACTATGCACAGACAAAAACAAACAAAAAAAACACGGAAAGAAACCGTTAGCAAGTGCCAGCTAGCTTAACTCA